>NC_051156.1:86022016-86281618 GCF_013339745.2 Dermacentor silvarum
TTTCCTTCCCTCTGCGCGTCGGGCGATCGGCGCCGACATGAAAGAAGGGTAGCACGGGTGGATGACACGCTCCAGTCTGTTCATGGCCATGTCTTCTGGGTGAAGTCTCGCACCGGGCACAGATTTCAACCTACTCCATGTTTCTCGCGCTAAAGTTTAGTGCCGTTTTCCTTCTCCTGCTAGATGAATTTTTGTTCGTGCTTACATTCGAGATTTATTTCGATAGGTTGGACGTAAGATCGGATCCTCCTCAGAGAGGAGAATCCAAACATGGGGAAGTGGGCCAAGTATGCCAGAACGTATAAATAAGAATGGGAGCAAGACCCCGAGCCAAAGGTGGGTTCTGGTGCGTTAACTTCTAGATGGTTTACCCATAACGTCACGGATGCAGATACTCATTCTGCTAATATCGAAACATGTTTGCCACGATGACATCAGTGCACGACGTCCCATTAACTTCACCCACCGTGTTATCTTAGCTTGTGAGGTGTCGCGCTGCTGGCTCGAGGACGCGGGCTTGATTACCGGCCACGGCGGCCGAATTTTAATCAAGGCGAAATGGAGAAACACCCGTGTACTTAGATTTAGGTGTACGTTAAAGAAGCCGAGGTGGCTAAAATTATTCCGGAGTCCCCCACTGCGTCATGCCTCCCAATCACATATATAGTTTTAGAATAGGGGCCCCAAACGTTCTGGGGCCCCAAGGAAATAGCGTCGAAGCCACTGCGCATGCGCAAGACGCAAACTATGTTTGGGTTTTGCGTCGGGCACGCTATTTCATTGATTTAGCGGGAGCCCCAAAATCTGCCCCAAAAGCTTTCGTCAACAAACATGGCGGCGCCAATCGAAGCGACGGCTCTAACCTAGCACCAAACTGGGTTCGATTCGTAGTAACGTGCGAAGTTCGTAAGCATGGAGAAGTGATTGCGGTTATCGCTTTCTGAAAGCTAACATGTGTAATGAAGACTGATTCATAAGACGCCGCTGATCCCGAATTCAATTGTCGATTTCATGGCTCGTAAGCCTAACACGGAATGACTTGGTTGGGTGATGGTACGTAAAGTTGGTTACTCAAAACTAAGCGCAACAAGTTGCTTGCTGCTAATGGAATAAGTTCTAAACTATAATTAAATCCGAAAACACGAAAATCTAAATTACTTTTCTTGTCATAAAATGGTATATTTTATTTTATTATTTATAACAGCTGCTCTTTGACGCCGTAGTGACGCTGCAAGCACAACACGCTATCCACAAACGCAAAACGCCTATTGTAAAGCTCTTCACTCATGCCTCAACGCAAACACCCGCAAAACAATTTGGGGCCCCCTATTCTAAAACTTTATTAGCACATCAACATGGTTTGTTTTTTGACAGTAACCGGTTTTCACAGCATGACCACTGTTATGAATTTGTTGTTTACCTTTGCCCTTCGTGCGCCTTCGCGGCTTTTACCATTTCGAGCGAGTTACGTTCGAAACGTGCTCGTCGCCGAAAACGCCTGCGCGCTTCTAACACTGGTGTGCCGTTTTGCGCAGCAATATTTTAAAGCTTCGCTTATACCAATTCAGACAGTGAGTGACATCTGTTGTCTGTCACGTTATTTTAACGCATGTTCTTGCCCTGCTAGAGACCTAAGATGGCGGAAAGGTTGATGTATATGGACAGTATATAGAGCATGTACCAGCTAAGCCGGGCCAAGCTAATTGAAAAAAACAACAACGAGAAAACAAGATAGGACGATGAGACAAAAACACGAGATATAATAGCACGAAAGACTTGCTTTAGCTCATAGAAAAAGAAGCCGTGAGCATGTCGCCGTCGCAGATCGCTGGACAGCTGAACTCTACGCCATAGGCAGAGATGACCTGAGAGATTGATGATGCTAAACATTATTTTGCGTTCACGACAGCTAAAATATAAGTTCGTAGTTAATATTACTGTAAATAACTAAAAATAACAACTTAGTACTATCTGTCATCAAATAAAAGCACTGATTTCGCCCTCTGCAGCGATTCGCTGGAACTTGAGAGCTTCCGGGGCCAACCAAAAAGTGTTGTTCGTCAAGTCGCTGTTGTTCATGTCAAGGGCGACCATCACGGCGGCACGGACATTTTGTTATGACGGGTTGTGCAAAAAAAGGATTGCCGTAGTCGAATGTGAAAATGTGCACACGAATAAAACTGCAAATAAAAATGGCTATATTTGGCTACGAAATTTTTTGCCCTTTTTTGTGTTTGGCTACATTTGGGCTACAACGTCTCTAGCTTTTGGCTACGCCGCCTCGTTGGACCTGGCAACACTGGCCGCGCGGCGACCGCGACGAGCCGAGTCGCCGGAGAATCGAGGCCTGTGGTGTGACGTCACACAGAGGGCGCGGCGAGCGCCCAACGACAGGAGCGGTGGCCGCGCGGCGACCGCGACGAGCTGAGTTGCTGGAGAATCGGGGGCCGTGGTGTGACGTCAAAGTGCGGCCACGGCTCAAAGTACGGCGACGGCGAAGAGGCGAAAACCTGGCGTATAATGTAGATATCGCTACAAAAGCGTGTGTGCCATAATGGTTAGAGTACCGTGCCTCTGTGCTGGCGGTACCGTGATCAAATCCCACCTGTCGACATCTTTGTTTATTTATTTAAGAAAGTCGCAGTTTAGCCCGAAAGGCGAAGCATCAATTGCGATAGCAAATTAGTAGAGAGCTATACGGAGTAGGGATGGTAGTTTTATCGGTTGCATAAACTTGGGCACATTCGCTTAAGCACTGAATTAACAAGCATGGTGTCAGAGCGCACAAGCAAACATGTATAGATCAGACTCGATGACCGCAGACAACCACTGTCAAAATGCTCGCGTGATCAAGCGCGACAGCAGCAGCGAGCGAAGGTTCGTGCGGTCTATCGCTTCAACGGAAACTGAGCGGCGAAAGCACAGCGCATACAAAGGTAAGAGCCGTGTGGAGATCGCTTTCAAGATACGATGCGCGCGACAGCCCGGAGCTGCGCAAAGTATAAGTACGCAGTTGCTGGCAGAGTAGAAGCCGCACTTCCTCCCATCCGCGCTGCCTTCCCGCTTTCCTATTTTCGCGTGGGAGATTTAGTCGACAGTTCCCCCTTGCGCCCGGTGGGCAAGATACGCGTTTGGTGCCGCAGCTAAACGTCGCCTCCCCTCCCTCATTCCCCCCCCCCCCCCCCCCCACGGCCCTTCGCACGATAGAATACGTCGCATTTGCTCCCAGCCGTGTGTTCGCTCTCCATGAAAGCGCCCGTCCCTCGTGCGCTTTCACTCGCACATGCAGCATACGGCGCGCGGCGACGATTTTATCGCCGTTAGACTTCATACGGAACCTCACGGCGACGCCGACGGCAGAAATCCTCTTGGAGTGTCCATATAATTGATATCGCAATAAATTAATATATTGTTACTATATATATGTAAGGAACCATACAAGGACCATGCGGTGTAATAGTGGGGGAAGAGGAAGACGAAGAATAAAGGCCGTGTTCGGGCGACCATGTTGTTCTACGTCCGCAACCTCCTGCTCGCGTCACACTAGTAGACAGGATAAAGGCCTTGCAGCCACCGCATCGAGCTCACATCATCATGCAAGAATTGAACACCACGCCGTGAATCCCATCCGCAGAGATCCACCACCTACACAGACCAGCATCATGATCGCACCATCGGAAGCCTCGGACGTCCCCAAGTACACTGGATCAGCGGACGATGGGCCCGTGGAAGACTGGTTCCGCGTCTTCGAGTTTCACGCAACCGCTGCATCATGGTCGCAACGGGAGATGGTCGCCAGCTTCGATGAATACCTGACCGGTGATGCATTTCGCTTCTACCTGACCCACATATTTGAATATAAAGAATCATGGAACGAAACCAAAGATGAAATGATCAGTCGCTTCAAAGTATATAATGGAGACCCCTGCATCATTGACCAGCAGCAGGAATTTGAATGCAGTTACGCACAGTCGCAGCGTTGTACTAATAAACGGGCTCATATGAGGAGATCGTCGGCGAGTTTTCCTTGTCGTGATTCTCCCACGAAGAGGACGCGCAATCGCACGCATAGCATCAACTTGACATTCCCAGTAAACGAAAAGCCATTGCGCACTGAGCGATATGCACGCGAATTCGTTGCTTCGAAACCCAACACCGAAGCAGGTTTGATAACCGCACATCATTCAACAATACGTACGTCTTCAGCACGCTGCAGCACTGATGTCGGGGTTGCAGCTTCTGTCGGATTGCATCGCTCGTCTCGAATGTGCGGGCCACTAAGCACTTTCAAGTCACACGACTCTTCTCCGCAGTGCCTGCCTTACACGATTGAGCACGACGTCACGACATCTCAGACAGACGACCCTTCTCTGGAAGAACATGGCCAAGCCACATCCACTGCGACACCACCGAGCAATCAGCCACCAGGAATTCCAAACTGGATGAAGACAAACTTTGGTAACAGCACCAAAAGTCGAGGAAATACGGCAACAATCAGTTCTTCTGGTGAAACGAAGCCAACTTGCATAGTGTCACGACGAAATCAGAATAAAAGCGCCAGCACCAATGCACGTATCTTTCAAGGCGAAGACAATTTGGAGCCACCTAAATCTAGAGATATAGCTGCTTCGCGACTCTCAAGCTTTCTTCTGCATATTACGACTCAACAAGCCGCTGCCACTTCATAAGCTTCGCACGTGCCAAGCAGCATCGCACATTGTCAAATTACAGAAGCGACCATTCTGAATTAAGTCCCAGCAGCCTCAGAAGAGTCTACCGAAAATCCTGACAAACTGCCCTCGCCACCAGACAAGTCTCACAATAAGGAGCAGTGCACCAGCTACCAATCGATCCCGACTTTAATTTGCGAAAGAAATCAAAGGCATATTTCCATAGAAGCGCTACCTCAACGAATGTCGCAACATCATCATCAACAACTCCAAGAACAACGGCAGCAACCACGACTTCGAAATAGAAGGCGACGAAGACCTTCACCGAAATTTCCACAGAAGCCACAACAAGAAAGACATCAACGCTCAAGCTTTCTCAATCCAAGGCGAACTCAACGAATACGGTGTTTTGCAAGAAAGGAACGTCGCCGAAAGCACCTTCAGCACCACCTATCAGGACTGCTCCCACCACAAGGATTCCTGCGACAACGCTATGCACGACGACGGAAAAGACACGGTCACTTTCCCAACATACCGCACCAACAGAGACGTCGCCGCAACGACCCAGTCCACCGAACGTTCGAGCAGGAGCCACCGCGTGTCTGCAATTCGCAACGACAACCGCGTTCCCACGGCTGCCATGTGTCCCAACCTCCTTCCTTCATCGGGGCATGCATATGTCGTCCGGAGTGCGACAGCCAGCCTCGACCACCTGAGCTCTGCTGGACGTCACCGGACTGCTATAGCTTATTCTGAACTTTTAATAACTATACAGAGCTAACTCGGGACATTGGACCAACTGCACCTCTGCATATTTTATCTGTTAGCAGTCTCTTATTGCTCCAACTCATGTTGTTTGCAGCACGCGCTCTCACTGGGGGAGGGGGAAGTGTGTAACGAACCATACAAGGACGGTGCGGTCTAATAGTGGGGAAAGAGGAAGACGAAGAATAAAGGCAGTGTTCGGGCGACCATGTTGTTCTACGTCCGCAACCTCCTGCTCGCGTCAGACATATATATATATATATATATATATATATATATATATATATATATATATATATATATATATATACACACACAACTGGAACATCACGGGACGGTCAAAATTCGTCTCTAGTGTACGTATAATTGGCAATAAAGAAGCGCTGCGGCTACAATTTTTAGAGGTTAATATGTTTATTCGAGTTCCCAATAAGATTCTCAGACCAAGCACAGAACAGAAATATTAACGGACAGGGTCTGGAGGAGGAGGGAAGGGTGATCTGAAATACAATCCCGTGGTTGCTGTTTCCGCAGCGCGCAATGTGCTCTCATCACTTAGCTCCACCGGCTGCGTCTTGTACAAATTCCTGGCACCAAATACCATCTGTTGTTGCACTATGTATGGCTTTCCTAGAATGCTAACAGATGGCGCTTTACTAACGATGACATTATAAAAGGAGCGAACGCTGAGCGAAGGGGGGGGAGGGACATCAGACTGCGGTGCGAGCATGGTGTTATTGTGGGCAAAAGTTGAGGTAGTTTGCCGAAGGAAGGCTCGGCAGTTGATTTGTGAGTGCTATGGCGGTGAAGCTGTTGGTGCTTACTGTCCATTTGTATATGTTAGCTCTGTCAGATCCTTAATATTACCTAATACGAATGAATGATTTGCTTCATGTTGGCCTTGTCTCCGGAGCTCACGTACATATATAAAGCAGAACAGTTGCAGTCTTCAAGATTAATGAGCCACGTATATTGTTTCTGTGCGGTCTCCTAGTAAAAAAGAACGCGGCTCTCTATCACAGCGGCATCGCACGTCTTCCCTTCGTGCCTGCACTTCATCAGGGTACCGACACGAATCCCGTTACTTAATGTTTCAGCCATTGAGCACAGTAATAAAACTTCTTGGGCGAGTTGATTGATACGCCTTGAAGCCACAGCAGCGCAAAGAAGCACGGACAAACAGGAGGCCAAGACACGATGGGCGTGTGTGCGTGTTCTCCTTTCTGGGGTTTTACGTGCCAAAACCAGTTCTGATTATGAGGCACGCCGTAGTGGAGGGCTCCGGATTAATTTTGACCACCTGGGGTTCTTTAACGAGCACTACAACGCAAGCACACGGGCGCTTTTGCATTTCGTCTCCATCGAAATGCGGCTGCCGCCGCCACCGGAATTCGATTCCGCGTTCTCGTGCTCAGCAGCGCAATGCCTTAGCTGACTAAGCCATCGCGGCGGGTCCGTGCGTGCGTGTGTGTGTGTTAAGAAAGAATGCTCAGCCGCAAACGCGTTACCTACCATGAGGTATTCAATGCAGAGTTGGGCCAGCTTGAATAACTTGACGAAGTTGGTGTCTACTGACGTTCCTTCCTGCGAAAACATAATCGAATTACACCTGTGCGGTAGAATATCGTCTAAACTGTTCAGAGTACATCACCGAACTCAACTCTGATTTAACCGGAACAGAGCACAAGATGGCGGATACACAAGGAGACAAGTTCTTCGCGATGAGACAATTGTTTAAGAGTGCACCACATCTCAGTAAATGCATACGGAGACAAATACGCCAACAAACACAAGTAGGTTTCGCAATCTCGGGCCTGCGTCAGTGACATTATCGTGATGTCACCGTAAAGCGAAATTTGTTAATAGCGTGCAGTAATAAGGCTACAGGCATAATGACGTCGCTCATACAAACAGAGAGATCCGCGCGCGTGTTCTGACTGCGCTGGCGTGTGGCTGTCGCAGGAATCGCAACACGAAGCGAGCTCGTGTATCAAGGCGTCGCATATTCACTTCCTGCAGGTACGAAAATGAAAGTCGGTTCTCGGGAACAGGCATTGTAGCAAATTATTTAGGACACCGTGACGTTTGCTAGTGCATTCTGTAGGGTTTAAGGGGTCTAAGTTTTCATTTACAGGAATACTAACATGACATATCTGACATTCCATTTTTAACAGCGGAGCTGTTTAAGCCGGAGGTTGGCCCGCGTGACCAGTCACTGTACCTGGCGATGATGTCACCGCGCGTTGCCTAGCAACCACTTGGCACAGCTGCGCCTCGCTTCGCCGCCGCTCCGCACCGCCGAGACACCGTAGCCGAGATGCTACGACCGCGCACGTGCTCTGTCTAGCCATGACGTCACTTCGCGTCGCCTAGCAACCACATGTGCCTCGCTTCGAATAGACATGCCAACGCTTCGCCAGGTCGCGTCTTGAAGCGCGTCGTGCGGCCAAGCAAGAATGTGCGCGTCGGCGGCGAGCCGATCCGGAATACCGTGCCGAAGCTGCAGCCGAGAAGAGGCGTCGTCGAGTCGAAGATCCGAGCTTCGAGAACGAGAGAGTCTGCGTTTGAGTATCCAGCGTCGTCGGGATAGCGACCCTGGCTGTAGATTGGTCGATCTCAAGCTCCACTGTTTCTTTCTGCCTTGCACTAGTGCAGGCTGCGCTCATTTTCTTTATGGCCAGTTTTCGTTTCGTTTCCCAGGCGATGCTTGTGTCATGACGTCATTACCGTGGCTAGAATGCTTCTAGACACTGTAACGTCATGACACGCAAGCTGGTCACGTGGGGCGTTCCGGCACTCACTCCGGCTAGCTCGGTCGTATGCAATGCTGATAATCGTTGTGCGGCTCGAAATAAATGAAGCGATGGTCGCGTACCAGTTCGTGGTCGATGTCGCAGAAGGTGAGGTGGGCGACATTCCTCTGCAGCGCGTTCACGTCCACCTCGCGAGCCACCTGGTCCACGTCCACAGCCGCTGCACATGGTGAGAAAAGTTGAGCAAGTCTTGTACTATGACTGCACAGCGAGCCTTGCTTAGGGTGTGCGCTATTCGCTATACGTTAAAGCGATTCAAAGAGGCAAATATTGACTTCAGAAGCTACACTTTTTGTGGATCGAAGACCATTCCGCTTTCATCTTAGAAGACCTACGTAGGCCGAACCGACCGGTGCCCAAGTGAGCGACTCAAACAGCACAACTGTAATGTCATGCAAGCGCTCTCGGAGCATCTTGCACTGCATCACAGGAGGTGCGGATGTACCTGAAGGTCTGATGAATCGAAAGTGCTCCGCAGAAGCAGCTACAGGCTGACGTGAAAAATAATACAGGGAAGGCAAATTATTGGATATGTGCATCAGCGCTCTCTGTTTCACTATCTCAAGGACACTTGATTTTTTTTAAAAGCGAATTAAGCTTTCTGTGCCTATTCGTTCGACTACCCCACTGCTGCTGCTGCTGTCTTGCACGCCGCGTCGGGGGATGGTTCAGAGCGTGTATATATATGTGCATGGCAGGAGCGTGGCAGAGAAGAAAGGCGACGCGAGAAACTCGTTTAAACCTTTCTATCGCGTCGCATCTGCGCAATGTCCCCTGGAGCTCCCTGGGCGTCGTCACATTGGCCTCTTGACAGCTGTAATTATCCGTGACCCCATGCAAAAGCATTGCAGAAACTGCAGATATTACCCTTCTACTAACGTGCAAGTCCAAAGTAAAGGTAGATAGAATGGTAGAGAGGAGCTAAGGGAGAGCATACAAAGAATGGGTAGAAACGACGCAGTCGCGAAACGAGTGAGTACCAGCCTTGCCACTCTTCACTCTAAGTTCCAATACATGGGGGTCATCAAGTCATTTTTTGACTCACTGAATATACGGCATATGTATTCTGCAGAATCTAACAGTAAGCATCAGTTGATAGTCTTGTCCCTTCGGCTGTGCTGTCTTTACGCCGGAAATAGCACTGTTGCTCAACCAAGTCGTCCATATATATATATATATATATATATATATATATATATATATATTGTAGCCTGGATTAGAAGCTTTTTCGCTCTCTCTTCTAAGGGAGCGTAAGGTCCCTGTCTATACTCGCGTACACAGTGCTCACGTGTGTGTACCGATCTCTCTCGCGTTCTGTCCCTTCTCGGTGACTTCTCCAATACAGCGTCAAAATCAAGGAAGCATCGAGAGAGACGAAACGGAAGCGCCGGTTCTGTGGCGCAGGATACGGTGGCATGCACCGATTTCGGCCGCACACTCACGCTGCGACCCGCGTGTAGCTAGACTTGGCTGACTGGCGAGCACGTCAGTGGCTTGAAGTAGCGTGTGGTAACCCTTTAAGTGTCTCGTGATGTCACTTTTAAACACGCAGCCATACTGCAAATTAACACGCGTCTTGAACTAGTTCAATTGAAGTGTGGTTTGAATACTTGTTCTGCGTCGTGGCTTCATATTGCTCTTTACTGGTCGACTGGTCTGTATTAAGGATGACTAAAGCGGCGGAGGAGCGCGTGGTTACTGCTAGAAATTTGGCAGCACACTTTCACACGTGTGGGCAAGAAAAAAAAAGATAGCACGCAGAGGAGAGACGCACCGATCTTGCGCCAGTCGATCTTCTGGCAGCGGCTGTGGAACTGGAAGCCGTGCAGCGACACCACCGGCTGCACGGACTCCCCAGCGTCAGCGGAGGCCGGCTGCGGACCCTGCTGCATGCTGCAGTCCTGCGGTCGTCGTGCAAGTGAAATCGAGCGTCAACAATTCGAGGAGGCACATTAACCTATAGCAGTGCTGGTAAGACTACGAGCGATGGTCATCTGTTCTTCTTGGAGGACAGCGCCAGCCATACACGGTTGTCAGAACGTTCATTCTATATTCGCTTAAGGAAAGAAAGTAAACTAGCGTCACCATGTTTGGATACTATAGCTACTTGAAGGTGATTGCGACTACCCCACCTCCCACAGACTTGTTTTTTTTCTTCTACGGTCTATGCAGGGAGTCTATACTGTGCCTGCGCTAAATGGGTCCTGCTGAAGACATGAGAGCTTTCAATAGCGTCGCTGTCTCGGTCCAGGCAGCACCGTGACAGCACCGTGCGATTCGTTGGCGCGTCTCGCGGTCGTGGAGGATGCCTGCGGCGACCGTTCGCAGAGCTAGTATGTAAGAACAACTCTGTCTCAAAGTAGTACTCTTTTGTTTTCCAGCATGCGTAACCGGAGGACGAGGAGCTCGATGACGCCGCCTCGGCGCACCAATCGTTCATATTCACAAAGGACGCCTTTAATACGCCCTAGAGGGATGCAGCACGGGCGCTATGAATGAGTCCGTTCTGAGTTCACGTACTCGAGGGGCGATGAATTACGACACGCACATACATGGTGGCTTCGTGTGACGAAATGACAGAGACTTGCCACTTACCGTGGCCGGCGAGGCCAGCGCGGCGCGGATGGAATCGCCAGGCTCGCGATTGGGGCCATGGGAGCCGTTGCCATGGTGAGGCGTCGCTCGCTCCGAACGAAAGGCGTGCACCTGAGCGCCGCCACGGGACATCGATTGGTCTGTCGCTGAATTTCGGACACGGAATAACCGAAGGGACAAAACGGAGAAAAGGTATGTCCCATGTATTGTTGAAAGAAAAAAAATGCGAGAGAGAAAGAAAAAAAAAAGGTGGTGGGTGCGAGGTTGAAGACAAGCTTGGCCTCCCGTTCGGCAACAACGTCAACTTCATTATTAAACGACGACGAAAAAGAATACGAAGACAAATTTCTATTTTTTTCTTTCGTACCATAGAATTTTCATCCGTAAGTGACAACTGCGAAATTCCTAACGTCGTCTTTGCCCGCCAATTCCTCACTGTGTGTATACGCCATGGACCCAGGGCGACAGCTAAAGAAAAAGGGAAATCAGAGGCCCAGAGTTTCTGCACTTGTGGTCGTCGAAACAATACGTACGGTCCACCTACACATCAATGTGCCTCAAAAACAAGGCCTATTTTGCTAGAGCACTCATTTTGAATATCAAGCAAAGTTTGCTACAAACGCATGTGCTATCTGTTCATGGTGATGATAACCTTAAAGGCATGCACTGCCACCTACCCGCACAGGGTTATTGCCCCAGAGTCGAGCGGATTTTATAAATTTTTTGGAGGAATGAATTTATAAATGTACAATATTATTGAATAAAGGGAAGTAGAGTACAGAGATGTTTTCCTGAGCAGTCATGCTGAATGAACCTTTCTTTCTTTAATTGCGCAGAAACCATCGACGATGATATAGCCATGTAAGCGAATAAAGCTATTCGCTTTATTGAAGACATAACGCGCTTGCTTGTTGCAGTGAGGATGTCTATACAGGTAGCGTTCTGTTTCAGTGCGTAATTCTCTATAGAACAGAAACGTTAACCACTACACCTGTAACGATGCCGGAGCCCCTAACCCCCCCTTGCAACCGCCACGCAGGCAGAGAAGAGGATGGCAATCCTCCCCGAGTGTTTCACGACAACGTCTAAACCTTCAGGCACCCACCACGGTGGCTTAGCGACAATGGTGTTGCGCTACTAAGCACTAGGTCGCCGGATCAAATCCCGGCCGCCGCGGCCGCATTTCGATGGGGGCGAAATGCGAAAACGGCCATGTCCCGTGCATTGGGGGGCACGTTAAAGAACCCCTGGTGCTCAAAATTAATCCGCATTCCTCATAATCAAATCGTGGTTTTCGCACGTGAAACCACGGAATTCATTCATTCGTAAACCTACAGACACCCCAACGGTCTCGCGCGACAGCACGTGCCTGTCGGGCCCGCCTGTTTGCTTACACGCACAACCCTAGACGATGTCGCGAAGGAGTGTCTTCAACGGAGCAAAGTTCCACGTTCGCATTGCCGCCCATTGCCTATCGTCACAACCTGCGTAGTACAGCCCTGGGTGTTTACTGAAAATCGAGGAAATATTTACCTTGCGGTTGCAAATGCCTCATAGAACTCGTAAGTTTGTGAGAGGTTTTTTTTTTTTTTTTTTTTTTTTTTTTAATCTGATATACTTACTGCTTAAGGGCTGCTGGATAGCCCTTAGTTGATCTTGAAGCAATGGGGTTAGGATCAGCGTGTCAGTGTGTTGATTACTAAAATGATTTCCGTACTACGGAACATACCCACAATGGGGATTGGCCAAGAAGCGGGAGGAACATGTGCCAAAAACGTTAAGGTCATCATCATCAACGCCAACTAGCTATTCAAGACGACTGCCGTGTGTTGAGTATGATTATCATTTCCATACCATATGGTACACTGGCCAAGAAGCGGCCGGTGCAAAACAAGAAAAGCTATCCGATGGAAAGGGCCTTTCTGGCCGAGGCCGGCTGACTGATGCAGTTAATTATATAGATAAACTCCAGACATATTTTGGTTTGGCTATCAGAAGGAATGTGGGAAACCTTGAAGAAATGCGAAACGCTGTTGGGGCAACCTACTTTTATTTATCTTCAACAGAGAACGACCCTTATTTGCCATGGACTTTGCCCAAAGGGGTCAGGTACGTGATGTGCCTACAACAGAAGTCTATCGGAAGGCAAGCCAAAATGACGTCGACGGTGATTACCAAGTCGGTGGCTACTAAAGAAACGACTTGAACGGTGCTTGTGGCAATAAATCTTTGTTTTACGGCTGTTTTCTTGCTTTAAACTCAATTATCTGAAAACCATGGTCTTTATTAAATGGGTACAATTATGTCCTGTGTCTGCCAGGATAACCATGCAGTTCATTTTTTCCCCCGGTCATCTGCATAAGTGTAGACAACTACTGTGCTAGGACTGAAAATATGCACTTAATGGTTTCTGTAGCATTACAAATTCAATCCCTCCAGAGAGGGATTGAAAATGACAAATATTTAGCGACAACTTATCTTCTCATTGCCATTCGTCACCAAGTGTCATGGCCATTTCTGTCCCTTGCGCCAAAAAAAAAAAAAAAAAAACGCTATCCATCAATCCAATATTTAGCGAGAAGATAGTGCAGTTTCATCCACAGTGTAAAGCGGCGGTAGGGATAATTTGCGCCAAGTTAGCCGCCATGATGGATGGATGGATGTAAAACTTTAATGAAAGTCCTGAGGTACGCGACTCAGCGCGCAGCGGGCCGCTCCCACGTGAGACTGGCGTTTTTTTTAAAGCGAAGCTTGCTTTGCGAACCCCCCGGCGCCTCTCTTGCTGACAGTGGCTGCTGCTGCTGCTGCTGCTGCTGCTGCTGCTGCTGCTGCTGCTGCTGCTGCCGCTGCCGCTGCCGCTGCCGCTGCCGCTGCTGCTGCTGCTGCTGCTGCTGCTGCTGCTGCTGCTGCTCGTGCGTTCTCACTGAATAACAATAGCTTACACTCGGCTGCTATTTAAAGCAGCCAAGCGGCTAAAATTAAAGCGGCTAAAATTTTTAAAGGTCGCGCGTGGCAGATAGCACAATTCTAGTTCATGAGCTGGTCTACTCGAAGAGGTGGACATTACTCGCACAAAAAATTGAAATGCATAATCGACTAATCAACAAAAATTCAACAATTAGGTTTGTAAGATATTAACTCAAGGCCCATGTTGCAATTTACACATTGTAGCCGTGGAATTCGCAAGGCGGATGCACTAGGAACTAATTCTCGGGATGGCACCAGTTTCGAGATATTAATTCCCGAACATTGCGGAGAAATGCATTGGCATTCCAGTTACTTTTGTGCGTACCCGCCGTGGTTGCTTAGTGGCTATGGTGTTGGACTGCTAAGCATGAGGTCGCGGGATTAAATCACGGCCACGGCAGCTGCATTACGATGGGGGCGAAATGCTAGGACACCCGTATACTTAGATTTAGGTGCACGTTAACGAACCCCAGGTGGCCTAAATTATTCCAGAGCCCTCCACTACTTGGCGTGCCTCATAATCAGATCGTGATTTTGGAACGTGAAATCCCATAATTTATATATCTATTCATACTTTTGTGCTTCGATGCATAAAATGACGTTTTGTTAAGAAAGTGACTGGCACACCGATGCATTTCTCCGCAAAGTTACAGAATTAATATCTCGACACTGGTGTCAGCCTGAGAATTAGTTCTAAGTGGATCCGAACTCCACTGCTAGAATATGTAAATTGCTGCATGGGTCATAAGGTAATTAGCTAAAAACTGAATTGGTTAATTTTGTTAATTAGTCGGTTATGCATTTCAATTTTTTGTGCAAGTAATGTCCGCCTCTTCAAGTAGACGAGCTCATGAACTAAAATTGTGCTATCTGCCACAGGCAACCTTTAAAAATTCTTTTAAGTGTTCGCTGAAACACCTTCTATATAGAATTCACTCAGTAATCGAAATGATGTCAAGCCGGATTCACTCGAAATCAGAATAAATAGAAGTCTAGAAGTCATGCGCGGCAGCGCTTATACTCGGACTCAAAGTACTAAAAAAAACAACAACAAAGAGTGCCGTTTGGCCGGTAAGGCGAATCAGTAGTAGTGATCGCGAAGTAAAGGACAAGCACACGAAGGAAGATTCTTACCGTGTAAATCCATGTAAGGATCGCACTCGTGTAAAGGCCGCACCCCCTACTTGACGGAGGTTTACGGCGGATTTCATACTCATATTTGTAAAAATGATGTCAAATGGTCCGGCCCCTTGAAAGGCCCTTCAAAATCGCGACAGAAAAGTGCGGCCCTTACACGAGTCCATACGTTAGTTATAGTGGCCATATAAATAGTAGTAAAAATTCACCTAAAATCAAAATAGGAAGCATAGTGTAATGCACGGGCCATGTAAACCTGTAAATACCTCACTGGATGACCTCGAGCACTCGCTTTCACGACGCAAGCACTATGAAGAACGCCGGCAGCGGAGGTGAACGGTTCGTGCAGCCGCGCGATTCACCGCAACTCCGAAAATAAGATTCATCATCATTATCTGCGTATTTGTATGCCCACTACAGACGGCCTCTGGCAGTGATTTGCAATGACCTCTGTCTCTTAAATCTGCAACACAAGGGGCGCGGAAAAACAGCCCGGCAAGGAAGACGGCGCGCATTAAGTTAGCAGCCATCCCTGCTCGCCCTTTATCATTGCTCCCACCAATGATTACCAACAATTAGATATGGCACGCGGGCCGCATAAGTGTCAACCGTGCACTGTCATTCACAGCTACAGCAGGGCTAGAGGAGAAGACGCGTGCTCTCCTTCCCATTCGCCTTTGCTTACGTGACCTACAACTAACCTGAATATTGCGCGCGTGGGAAGATAATGCCCATCAAGCCGCCATCCTTTTCGGCTCACTGTTACGGGCTTTTTCCCGCACCCACAGTGTATGGGTCGCTCACTTTTATCATACGGCTTTTGCATGGTATAATACGGAACATCACGGCGACGACAACAGCGAAAATTTGACTGGAGTGTCGATATACTTGTTTCGCCATAAAGCGAGAAATAAATTGTTAGCAAAGGGTATATATATATATATAGGGTGTTTCAGCGAACACTTCAAAATTTATTTAAGGTTCCCTGTGGCAGATAGCCCAATTCTAGTTAATGAGCTGGTCTACCCGAAGAGGCGGACATTACTTGCACAAAAAATTGAAATGCATAATCGACTAATAATAAAAATTGACTAATTAAGTTTTTAACTAATTACCTGATGGCCCATATTGCAATTTACAATTTGTAGCAGTGGAGTTCTCAAGGCGGGTCCACTTGGAATTAATTATCAGGATGACACCAGTTTCGAGATATAAATTCCCGAAGTTTGCGGAGAAATGCATTGGCGTTCCAGTTAATTTTGTGCTTCAATGCATAAAGCGACATTTTGTTAACAAACTAACTAGAACGTCAATGCATTGTTGCTCCGCAAAGTTCGGGAGTTATTATCTCGAACCTGGTGTCATCCCGAGAATTCGTTCCAAGTGGAGCCTCCTTGCGAACTCCACGGCTACAATTTGTAAATTGCAATATGGGCCATCAGTTAATTAGTTAAAAACTTAATTAGTGATTTTTTGTGAATTATTCGAGTATGCATTTCAATTTCTTGCGCAAGTAATGTCCGCCTCTTGGAGTACACCAGCTCATGAACTAGAATTGTGCTATCTGCCACAGGCAACCTTTCAGAATTTTTGAAAGTGTTCGCTGAAACACCCTGTATATATGGGTAGGTTTCGGAAAGCTGCCCCCCCCCCCCCCCCCCCCCCCGGGAACGATGAGAACTTACCGCCTATGCCTACGAGAAGAGTAGGAAATGCGGCTTTGCGGTGTAACCATGATTATAGAATGCAGTTTCAACCCTGCAAGCTCCATTTAAGTAGGATCAGTAGAATCACGATGGTACAAATTTCTCAGGACCACGATCAATATTCGTATAATTCGATGATCGCATGACCCATACAAAGCCACAATCGTAGCCAGAAAGTAAGATAAACTATTCTTGTTCGCTTAGAGTCCTTAGTTACCGTTAAAAAAACTTATTGGTGGCTTTCAACCTTTCTTAATTCTCTCGTTTGTTATCGAGTAGCTTCTTCTGTAATGCATAAAACTTTGTGTGTTCGTTTCTGTAGCTAAGTTGCCAGTGTTCCCTATGTTGCCAGCAGCGGGCATTTTCCAAGTGTGCTGGTTTCCGCCTGAATCATGAAAGACATAATGAAGGGTTCCACGAAAGCTTGTTTGGTCAGACATGGGTTGAAGTGAATCGCGGTCACAGACCAATTACTGATATTCAGTCAACACCAGCTATGATGAATCGGACAGCAGGAAAAATGCCATCTGTTTACCCACCACACTAATTACGTCGTGTGCTGTGTACATAAGCAACAATTAACATTCGCTTGTCGTATACTCAGCGAACAAGGAAGCCGTACGCGGTTCCGAAACGTCGATTCTTCAGACTTGGTCAGTGACCGCGATTCCCTTCAATCACGAAAGACAAAGGTTTCGCGCGCCTATTTTGCAATTTTATGTCGCAGCCGTATGCTGTTAACTGTGAGGCATGTGGCGATCGATAGTTCAGAAATTCGTATACTTTACATTGCGCGGGGCAGGATAGCGTTCCATAAACAGGAAACAATTATGCATTATGCTTAGAGCATTCTTGCGGGAACACGTCTGA
Source organism: Dermacentor silvarum (assembly GCF_013339745.2). Lineage (NCBI taxonomy): Eukaryota > Metazoa > Arthropoda > Arachnida > Ixodida > Ixodidae > Dermacentor > Dermacentor silvarum. The sequence goes on from NC_051156.1 coordinate 86,039,540, forward strand.
CCCGAGCGACGGGGAGAGGGCGACACTAGAGATGTTTAGCTTGTCCGGTAATCGGGTAAACGCGGGCGGACCGGGCTTTGGGGCGTTTTGCCGGAACCGTAAACGTGAGATGATGATGATGATGGTTTATTGGCATCCCCTTTGAAACGGGGCGGCGACAAATAGCCTGCTTGATTTAATCAGGTATACTATACATATGATTTATCTATCATTTTTGTATACCTCTCATTATTCATTAAAAAAAAACTTACCTTGTACCGCTACCTATGATTTTAAGAGATCAGGTCGTATCCATCTTTTCCCTGTTTTCTTTCCACCAGTACTCTAATTGTCTCTTGCTTATCTCTACGGCTGATCTGTTGATGGTTCCTACCACTTTAAACCCAAGCGCTTCTGGGAGTTGTACGTTCTCGCTGGGTGGATCCCGTCGCATTCCATTAGGATGTGCTGAGTGGTCTCTGGATCTTTACTGCAGCATACACATGCCTCATCTAGTTTCGAATATGTGCCCCGGTATGCTTTGGTCCTTAGGCAACCCGCTCGAGCCTCAAATAGCAAGGCACTGCCTTTTGTGTTATCGTACAGATTTTCCCTTCTAATTTCTTTCTTCTCATTCTTGTAAATCTCCATTGTCCTTTTTGTTTCCATTCTTTGCATCCAATTCACGGCCTTTATTTCTCTCTTTTTTTCTGATGACTCCTGGTTGTCTATTTACAGTTTCGGTTATCCTGTACTTGGTTGCCAACTTCCTGACCTCTTCCTCAATTCTGTGTCCACGCTTTTCATGTAGAGATACTTGTGCACTTTAGCCGCCCATTTATTTTCATCCTTGTTCCTGAGCCTTTCTTCAAAACTAATTTTGCTCTGTGCTTCTCGGACTTCAAAAGAGGCCCAACTCATGTCACCCTGCACTGCCTCATTTGTGGTATTACCGCACGTGGGCTCCCAAAGCCAACCGGCCTACTGATCTTTGGTTAACTGCCAAACCCGACAAGATATCCGATTTTAAGCATAGAATGGCATTTGCAAATGTTAGCGCTGGCACCATTACTCCTTTTCAAATTCCACGCACCACCTCATACTTATGGCGAATTCCATTAGGAGAACAGGAGCAGGGCGCCGCGCAGTGAGAGCAGGGACACTCGACCCGCCACTGGAATACGGCGTGCATTCGGAGAGCAGGTGGGAGGGGGACGTGTGAGGAGAAATGTACCATGTGACTAAAGCAGTCCCACCATTCTCGGCAGGAGAGCGGCAAAACACGCGTGATCGTCTTGCAATCTGTCGGGCGTAACTGTCACCGTTCGCGGCCACGTACTACATACTTTTGTGCAGCGCCGACGCATCCCACAACGTTTCCGCCTGCGAAGATCATCTGAAACTTCAACTTGAATCTGAAGTTGAGCTCCAGCAGCTTTCGCTGCTGTCACCGTCGAGCGTCTCAAGCACTTTAGCAAGGCGAAGACGCTTTGTTGCCGCTGTCCCCCGCACATCCAACGAGAAGCAAGGCGGACTAGAAATGCCAGGATCTGTCGCTAAATCGCTGCGAAGCTCGCTCGTATCACCGACGTCAAAAACAGCGGTGCCAATACACCAGCTACGCTTGGCTGCCGCCATTGCCACCGCGCGCGCCGGCTGAAGCAAAATAAAAAGAAATGAGGATATGACGGTTTAAGTCACGTGACTTCCTCCGTACTCCGCTTTTCACGCGAGAGCAGTCCGGACCAACGCCTCCTCTAGAAAGATGCCTGCGGCGTCGCTCGCTCACCCATTGTAGCCGTCGCGCCTTGAGTTGCGGTCGGTTGTCGAGCGATGGCGCCAGCATCTACCCTATCTCCGCAGGGTGTTGGGGTGGTGCGGTGCCACGGCGGTAGCGGCGTCGGCGGCCATGCGGTGGTGTGCGCATGCGCGCATGTGTGTTGCAAGCGATCACCGCTACGATCGCTACCTTCTACCTCGAGTGGAAAGGAGGAAAAGGGGAAAGGTAAGGGCAGCAGGTTTTTGGCGCACGCGGCAGGCATCTTTCTAAAGGAGGCGTTGTCCGGACCAACGTTACTAGATTAGCTTCAGTTTGCAAGCTCCGCCCGAGCCGCGCGCGCGAATGTGCCCCTTTTCCGTCTCCTCTCGCGGGGTGGCGCTGCCACCTCTCTCGGCCCTAAAACCGCGTTCGCTTGCCTCTGCTGTCAGCGGCCGCCTGCTCCGAGCGCGTTCCAGTGCGTTTCGTTTGCAACACGTGAATTTGTATTTCCTCCGCGATAAGATAGAAGTAGAGACCTCAGGAATGGTGAATAAATTACCTTAACTAGTCCATACCCTCGCATTGCTCTTCGCATTACCGCAGATGTGCACATCTGCGGTAATGCGAAGAGCAATGCGAGGGTATGGACTGACGTGCTATTCAGCTATAATTGCGCGTTAGACGTTCAGTTAAACTGCTCAACACAAAAATAGCCAATCTCATTTGTTATTTCGGTGTCTCTTAGTGAAGTTGTTTATTTGACGACATAGTTTAAGGCCAGCGATGTCGTTTCCCATCTTTGCGTAAGTTACGAGACTCCGCGTTCATTTCGCGTATTCGTTGCTTGCTCGGGAGTCTGGACCAACGTGTCTGGACGAATGGATGAAAGAGAGCTTGTGTTTTGATTCAACAAAGTAATTTATTACTCTGTAAAATTACAAAAAAATTTTATGCGCCCACTTGGCCATGGATAACGCATTTATCTACAGCAAACGGGCCTTTTTATTTGCCACGGCAGCTTTCACGCTATTCTCAAGGCGGAGATTCATATCCCTAGCGTAGAAGTGCATTCTGGTAACTATAATAAAATTCAGCACCTGACATGTAAAGGCAGCATCATGCTCTACGCATCTAAGACGATCGATGTTCTCCATCTCCAGCTCATCAAGCACGTCCCAAAAGATGTCTGATGTAACTTGATCCCCGCTCAAAGAATGTGAAACTGCGCGGTTCACAACAGCCTTATCGACCCTAGGCACAGCATTTTCCATTTTGAGCTTGTACACAACACTGGCGTCAACAACTTCAAGAGACCAGCCTTGACTTTTCTGGTTTGTTTTTGCCAAATCCACGAGCTCGTTGTAGAGCGACGCGATAGCTCCACACACAGGGGAGTTACTTCCGTCATCGCACAGGCTTGTAACATCGCCATCACCTTGCCTTTTGCGCACCTTAACGGGAGGTGCCCTCCGCAAAGCTGGTTGCTTACGTTTCCGCGCCGGTTTCGACAGGTATGAAGGGCAGTTCGGAAACAAACGGGGAACAGCGTCGTCCTTGAGCGCCCAATTGTCGCGCGGAATGATAACAACGTCCCCGTTTATGTTGTGCACGAACTCCTTCACTAAGTCACTGTCCTCGAAATGGAGATCGCACACAACGCAAGAGCTTGTGAGCTGCTTGTCCAGTCGTGGAATCGCACGCTGCCACACTTGAAGACATGATCCCAGTGAACCATTAATGTACCATAGATGTCCATAGAACATCATGTTTGAGACATTGCACACATCCTATAGATATCTATATTTATCCAAACAACATTACAAAGACGTACCATGGATAATCTAAGTCCCATCCAGATCACGTTGCTCTAATGTTGAAAGGATGTCGCAGCTGGACATAAGTAACCTCTAATAGATGTTCTTTTTGGGGATGCAGGAGGTCCATAGAACATCTAGTGGATATTTCCTGCTGACGCTATACTGAGCTGCATACCTGCGAGTGCCACAGCAGATGTACTATTGAATACAAATGAAATGGGAACAGCAGAGTGTGTGGCAAAAATGTAACTAAAAGCATAGTCTGCGGCGTCGGCCAGCGATCATTTTACACATGCATGTGGTTTCGATGCGGAGTGCAGGGCTGCTTGTCCTAGTGCGTATTACGTCACCTGTATTTTGTTTGAAGCTTGTATTCTCACCCCACCATTGCAGTGCCATTCCTATCTGTGATTACTTTTAAGGTGGCTAGCACTGTTGTTGCACATCCAATGCAATACATTTTTCGTGCTATTCAAATTACGATTAGACACTGTCAGCTTTGATGCTGGTAACAAAAGCAAAGCAATGCACGTTAGCAAGCTGGGTAGCATGCCAGCTATATCACACTACAGATGTAGCGATGGTGCTAGTCACCATAACACTGTACTGCCAGGTGGGTATGGCACTGTCGAGGAGAGATGAGAAAACTTTCGGACAAAATACGGGTGACGTTTATCGCAATAGGGCGAGCAGCGCTGCACTCTTCCTTGAGAACTACATCCCCACGCACGTGCACAACGACTGGCCGACGACATGCACAGTATACCTTTAGTTATGCTTCGGCCACACACTCCGCTGTTCGCATTTAATTTGTCCTCGATGGTACATCTGCTGAGGCACACTAATGGCACAGTTACCCCCATTGTCGGCATGTAGCTGGTGACTTTGCTTGAAATGTTTTGTTAACGTGTAAACGTGTGAATGTAAAAATATAAATTGCAACACTTATTAAGGTGAAAGCCTTAGATGGCTCAATGGTCGAAAAATCCGATGTCCAGCGTTGCAGCACCAAAATTTAATGGCACCAAAATTGGGGATTGAACCTTCGACCTTTGGTGTTAATTAGATCGAAGCGAATTAAAACATAGTTCATTAAGATAGAGTTAATTGAGGCACTCTAACCCACGGCCTTTGTTGGGAGTCAAAACCACTTGGAGAGATGGGCGAATCGGCCACATCTCCAAATTATCTCCAAGTTGGATTCCAATTGACATGGTGAAGGTAGAGTCGAACCCACTACCTTGGGTGTTCATTAGAGCGAAGTTACTTAAGGCAAGTTAATTAGGGCAGAGTTAATTAAGGCACTCGAACACTCTACCTTTGGTGGAAGTCAAACCCACGACTTTTGGTGTTAATTAAGGCAAAGTTAATTAAGATACAATTAAGGCACTCAAACCCTCGACCTTTGGTGGGAGTAGAGCCCGCAACCATTGGTGTTAATTATGACGAAGTTAATTAAGGCACATGTAATTAAGGCACTCGAGCCCACAACTTTGGTAGGAGAAAACAATAGAAGTAATAACGCATGCAAATGAGAATGACAAATAATTTAATTAATGCTTCGTGAGTGCGCAGGCTTCTGCCTTCATCCTCTTCAGTGTTCGCTAAAGTGACTGTCAACTTTTATATATAGTTCTAGCGCTCATCAAAATGCGAAAACTGAGCTAACAAAACCGTAAATCCGCATTTTGATCATTATGCATCATTACAAATCCTGCAATGGATAAATGAAAAATAGTGAGTTCAGTAAGCACTAGGTAAAGCACACCAGTGAAACTCACAATGTCATACCAATGTTACTTTTTTTATTTATACAACTGATAAAGCTTTATTACAAAAATGATCGGCCCCCAGCCACGCACATGTATGAAATTATTCATTACATGTTCTCGCTGTATACAGACAGGTTAAACGCGGATCTAAAAAAAAAAAAACACGTAATCAAAAACAGATTCTTGAAAATTAAACTTCATTAAAACACAAGTAACGAGTAGGCACAAAATGACTAGTAGGCACAGCGCCACAGTTATAATTAAAAAGAATAAAACTGATTACTAAGAGGTAGTATAACATACTAATTAATGACCAAAAGCGCATGGCCTGCTTGCCAGCACTTGCTTCTGGGGCCACCGGATTCAAGATAGAAAGCCAGTACTTTTTAGCTGCATTGAAAAATATATGGTGAAATAAATTCCACGCAAGCAGAATCCAGAGATGGAATGTTCATCTTGATAGGCAACTTGGTCAAGGCAGCTTCTCGGATCACAAAAGTGCCAATAACACAGTGGCGCACCGACGGGGGGGGATTTGGGGGTTGTAACCCCCCCCCCCCCCCCTGAGGCCGAGTTAACCCCCCCCCTTTTGTTTAACCCCTTTTCTTTCCTTGCGCCTTTGAGTACTGCGACTAAGATGTAAGACGCGCAGTCGTCTGCACACTCGCAAACTGGCGCAAAAAGCGCATTTTCTGACAATTTCCCGTGAAGAAATTGAAATTAGTGCTGTTTAGATGGTATCGGCAAACTGTCAACCCCCCCCTGGCAGAGATCCTGGGTGCGCTACTGCAATAACATAATGCTGCCAGAGACTTAGAGATAGGCATTGCAAATGAGAAATATCCCTGACACTTGAAGAGGAACGCAGGAAACCAAGCGATACAAACATGTGCGAAAATTAACCATCAAAACATTGCCTCCAGAGTATTCCCGCAAGCGCTCCGCAAGGCGAACAAACGTACCACAAATAGCAGTCAGAAGCACAGCTCGAAATTTCAGCACACAACTGTACAGTTCTGCCTAGTATACACGTACTTGGGCCATGGTCAACCGCACAAAAGTCGAAAAGACACAAATAAAGCACACGCTGCTCACGCCTGGAACATTGCTGCGCACTTGCATCGAGGCGCGTGTTGCTGAATTGATATCAGTGGCGATGCGAAGTCAGAACTATAGCGAGTTCTATGGTTCAAGCTTCTTTTTTTCTTTATAAATTGTCGTAATACATCAGCAAGTTAAAGGTTACGTATTTTCAACAGTGTACTAATAGATATAACTGAAAAATAAAGCATCTTTGCATGAGAAAGAAAATGACGTAACCGAGACCGAAAGCATAGCGAAAAAATGGCGCTTTTGCGCGCGGTGTCCGGCAGCAACGTTACTAGACCTCCAACAGTGCGAGCAAAGGTCGTGCTAAATTGCAAAATAATTAATTAAATGCTTTTGCTCTCCTAGCTTCCCATTGTTAGGCATTAGAGACAATTTGCTTGTATTTCTGCGGCATAGTGCGTGCATCTACTCATAACGCACTATGTACGATCAATGCACGAGAGCTTTGAATGTGCAAGAGATGTCCAAATCATAAGGACATTCGACGTCCTCTGGATGACCTTTGACTGCCACGTACCAGTCGAACGTACTATAGATGTAAACTGGACGTCGTTAAATGTCTTGGATATTTGGTCTTTTGTGGTACATCCAATGGATATTTGTGGTTCACTGGGCGAAGAATCTCTAGGCGCCCGGAAGAAATGCCGCTTCTCGGCAGATCTTTCAGAATCGTAACCGCTTTTGCAGCCGGTTACGAAACAACGCGGCATGTCGGTTGGTCACGATACAACGCCACTTATAACGTCAGACGACTCGAACGTGAAGAACAAAGCACATGAACAAAGCGCATCACCACAGCACCAACAACAACGGTTCGCGCAACGTGCTTCGACGAGCCGTGAAGCCGGGCCGAGCGTGTGACTAGCGCCACCGCGCGGCGGGAGACGGAAAGGGGACACGCGCCGCCGCGCAGCTTTCAAACTGAAGCTAATCTAGTAACGTTGGTCCGGACTGCTCCCGGCTGCTCTCGGCGCAGCGAAACTGCTCTTGTTCTACCACTGGATGACGGCTCTCCCACTCCTGTTCGACCACTGAAACACGTCGCCTCTGGAACGAGCACTTTCAGCGTGCTTTTGAGTGCTCTTGTTCTCCCAATGGAATTCGCCATTAGTGTGGTCCCACAGTGCTCTGTGTTTCATTATTGCTTCTCTGCTGTTTCATTACTACTTTTCTACTGGTGTAAATTTTCGGCGGCAACACAATTACGCCACTGTCGAACATTTACACCAGCAGCAAAGTAGAATACACTTGGTTACTGCAATATTAGCTGTTTTTTGTCTGTTTGATTTCTGTGCCACCAGGTGGTAGCACCATACAGGCCGCTCACGTTTACGGTTCCGGCAAAACGCCCCAACGCCCAGTCCGCTCGGGCAAGCGAGTTGTGGAGAGGGGCTGCAGGGAGGAATAGGGGAGAGGAGGCTGTCTCTCGCTCGCTCGGCGCACGACTCGCTGGCCGCCCAGCGGTTGACAGACCAGTGGACGAGAATTCATGGCGGCAGACGCAGGCGACCGTTCCGTCAAACGCTGATGTCGTTCCATGAAGTCACAGTGAGCTGGTACCGTTCGGAACTTCAAGGCGGTGTTGCCACGCATCTTTCGTGTTTTCTTTACGACTTTCCTGGCTTACTTGCGTATACTCGCCCGTAAGAGTGGCTGAATTGGCATTGTAGATTTAAAAAAAATTTAGTGTTCCTTAAAAACAACCGTTTTTTTTCTATATCTCCCTACTGTTCGCCAGTGAGCTGCGACTTGGCACCAATGCCCATCAGCTAATATTTCAGATTTTGTCACCACACCACAATGTTTAATATGGTTGAACATAGCAATGATGATTGCAAGTGCCTAGTACTTGCTCGACACACACATGACCATATTTGGTTTAGCACACTAACCCACTAATAAAATAAAAAGCTGCATCTTAATTAAATTGCATGTAGGAGAAGCTTTTCACAGAATCTAGGGAAATGGTCGAAAAATGCTGTAATCTGTTGACTGTCACAGGATTTTTTATTTCTAAATGGAAAGTAATGAGTATGATGATGATAAGCAAGAAACTTCACAGAAAGAATTGCAAGTTTATGAAAGCAAAGATTGCTAACTTTTATTTACAGCTGTACAGCATGAAAGCTTTAAAGCCACAGACATAAACAAACTACACTATAAATCTTTTGGGCCGGCTGATATGTTTGACTTTCAACCCTGCGGGCATTCTCAGTGGCTACATGCATGCAAAGATAGAATGAAAACCAATCTATGCACAAGTGCAGACGGCATAAACAATGCCAAGTGCATTTTACAGCGATCATATGTACAGTTACTTTTATAAAAAGCACTGGCATAAATACTGCTTTATACAACGTCGCAAAGCCAGCAAAAGTTTCTACAATACATATACATTCCTTCATAAGCAAGTCACCTTTTCAATGACACCACTATACACAGGAAAACAAAAAAGCAGTCATACACACTTCGTTATGCATTACACCATGCCCCTAAGAACCTTTGATGCAATTTTGCATATGAAGTATGCAGCGAAAGAAAACAATTATACCAATAGAAAGTGGACATTTATAATACAATGTGAGAGTCATTTTAGTTACATTTGGTAAAAGCATTCTCAAACCTGATGCAGTACACTAGCAGTACAGCCCATTTCGAGTGCATAGGACAAAACTATATTTCTGAATTTCGTGAGTACACAACTACACGTGCAGTGATGTGCTACACAGCACATCAACGTTAATCTAGAAGGGCCACATAAAGCAAGAACCTTTTGAAGCAACAACAAAACTGCGTGCCTGTCACATTAGCTGCATGCACACAATGGAATAAGACACCTGTTGTATGTACACAAATTGCACGTGAACAAAACAGTGGCATCTAGGAACTACAATGCAATAAAGAAAACATCAGCATTCTTATAATTCTGATACGGGAAAGTCCTGACAAATACAAAATATGTAAACACTTGTGTGATGTTTCCTTCCATATCTAGCTCAAACTATCAGTTCCAAGGGCTTTGTGCATTCCTGCCTCCACTAGTAATATGTCATATTAGCTAGCTCAAACTATCAGTTCCAAGGGCTTTGTGCATTCCTGCCTCCACTAGTAATATGTCATATTAGCACCATCATGCAAACATCAACTGAACTGGCCAAGGAAAGGCCAAGGCATCATTTATAGCAAGGTTTGCACAATAACAGGACCACTAAGCATTGCAAGTACATTGCTCGTGGATTCCTTACGGGAGGCAAGAAAATCTCATGCATGATCTGCTGAGCATGAAATCAGGCATGACATTGTTCTATCACTGCCCACGAACCGATGAGCTGTGTGCTAGCAATATTAAGCAGTCCTCACAGTGCATAGATCAGCTGTGGTACAATTTATTGCAAGTGCAACCAATCTTGAAACTGGCATCAGCATTGTTGCCATACTTGGCAAGCGAAGCCTCGCACCACATTGGCTTGTACCAGCCATGACTAGGGTTGTCAATCATCCCAAACTTTGCAGGACTGACCTGGATTTCACTAAACAGTTCTCAAGCTCCAATTTAAGCGTTTTAGGGCAACTGTGTCTCTCAGACTGCAGCCTAGTTGGACAAAAAGCTGCATGTACAGGGTGTTTCAGAAATGTCAGTCGAAGTCAGTTTGAAAATATTTTTTAACCTGATGAGTCAGATGATCAATCGTAATGTGAGGCTTGAAGCCCATCATCCTAAGATCTTATAACTGCCAGCACACTTGAAAAACGCCGATGCTATTAATTTCTACAGGATATATATACCGCGACAGTGCTAAACCCAATAATGATATTCTGAATTGCTTCACCAGCATTTCTGCTGGTGTCAGCAAGCCAATTCTGTACAGGCATGTCTGCAATTCCGCGATGCTGCATTCACACTACATGCAGCAGCCTGTTACACCTCATAACATGACGCAAAGACTAATTTTCCTTTTGCTATATTGGTGCACACCGCTTCACCTTTTTAAATATTCTCAATTGTGATGGTTTGTTCAGTTGTTTGTCGAATGCACATAGAATTCATAACATGACTTGTAGACATGCTCAACATGCTGGCAATCTCCCTGGGCATGTCTTACATAAAAGATGCATCTGAAAGGCAGCAGGCAGCAAAAGAAAGTGTAGGCACAAAAGCAAGGAACGCAAAAATAAGATACCTTTTTTTTTTTTTTTTGCAACCACTCCCGTACATTGACTTCGAAGGGCAAGGAATTGGTAGCTCTAGCCATTACAAAAATGTATTGTCACATACACAGATATAAATCAAACCATGAGAACCAGTGGCACCGCTAAATGGAGACATGGGTTTCTTGTGCATGTGGCCTGCTTACCGTACAACAAATAGCTTTGGTCGTGCAACATGGCCTCATATTTTTACCAAGACTGTCACTCATTATGCAATGCCATCTGTAGCTGTAGAGTGCACTGAGGCCAGGAAAATGTCTTCTCGGCCGAGAGGGCGCTGCTTGTAAAAGAGCTCATGTGTGGCTTTCTGCCCATTTTCTTTGCTAGTTTATCTACATCAACATCTATCATACTACAACACACTGTAATGTTGTACAACACACAAGTGCTGTAGTGACCTTTCCACAATTACACGGGTGTCTTCGAAAATGTTGAGTGCTTCCAGCAAGACAGTGGACACAAATATTAAAGACATCTGCGAGTGAAGGACGAAGGTATGAACCTTTGAAATGATACTGTTTAGAAAATCGCATGCATGTATTACTCCTGCTACTGATTACTGTCCTTTTCTTAAGCTGGCTACTGATACAGAAAGGATGAAAGGAGGTAACATTGCTCCGCACTGCGTCTTCACAGGAGTAATTAGCACTTTCAAAGAAAGCACCCATGCGCTTGGCTGAAAAAGCTTACTAGAAGATAATCGCACTATGTTTAATAAAAAATGCAAGTATATGCCACTGGGAAGAGGTTCTCAGCTGACTCAGGTACTATGCATTCAAAATGGATTGAAGCAGACAGTACTCTATTAAGCATCAATGCTAGGTGAATAGCTTTGCCTTTTGCAGTAGCCTTGTCAAAGGTGATTAACTGGTCACAGTGCTTGCAATGCGTTGATGGCAGAGCTGCGCAAACGGTAATTTTTGAAAATGAATTAAATGTTAGTGATAGGTTGTCTCCAAATCCATGCCTCCCAGTGATGGCTCCATCTCAGCGCAAAACCCAATCTCGAAGGCTGTGCTTTTGCTGGCAGCATGTGCCGGAAGTGATTTCAGGAGCTGGAAACACGTCAATTCCCCCATGTTCTAGACACCACATATACTAGTGCAAGTGAAAGGGAACCAAACATTGAACACAAGCATTTTTTTTATAAATCTTGAATATAAATCGAAGCTCATATCCTAGTATTTAGAATGTTAGCAAGGCTCTGCCATTAAAATGCAGAACATGAAGCATAGCACTGAGGCTGCATAGCAACAAACGCATAAGTACTTTGATAACATAAGGAGGCCTCCTGGAAGCATATGGGGTCATGCATTATCTGGATGAAGTTTACCAAGACAGTCTCATGAGCTGGTCAGCACCAATGCTTGCCGCAGAGACTAAATAGGAAACACGCGTCTGCAGCAACAGCGAAGCAACAAGCACAGATTTCTTTTCTTTCTGGTTAGAATAGCTGATTTGATTGATTCATGTAGTTTAACGTCTCAAGACAACACTGGGGATAAGAAAGGCACCGTAGCGAAGGGCTCCAGATTGATTTTGACCACTTGAGGTTCTTTAATGTGCACATAAATCCAAGCACATGGGTGTTTTTGCATTTCGCCCCCACTGAAACACAGCCTGCGTGGCCGGGATTTCAACCTGTGAACTTAACCTCAGCAGCACAATGCCATAGCCAATGCAGTGGGTTGTTGGTAGGAATAGTTGTGACAGTTAGTGCCACTCTTATGTCATACATCAACTAATGCTGTGCACAACTCCAATTTATTGCAGACAGACCACACAGGTGCACTGCCCGTGAATAGCACCAAATGAGGCCCGCTGCCAAATGTGTATCATCAAAATTTAAGTGTTAATTATCTAGCAGCGTACTAGTCAGAAATGTCTACAGTAATGCAGAATACTCTATTACGTGAAAATAAAACAAAATGCCCATGTCTCTCATCCCAGCTAGGGTGATGAGTTATGGCATTTTGTTTTGTTTTCAAATTTCAACCTACACACTTGATGTGAAGTATTCCAACAGTACTAAAAAATATTCAAATTTGCACACAGTGATTATTCCACTTGGGGACTGACTCAAATGGGGCAATACTTTATTTGTTAATAGGTTTTGAATAAATGAATGCCCCTAATTAACAGGCTATTGCAGCACTTCTACAGTTGGCATAACAAACACTGGAAAACAGTGTACTTAGGTGAAACTTGTGAAGATGTTTTACGCTGCACATGTAGGCATACAAATATTTTCCCTCACACACTGGTGACCAAGTATTGCTATGACTCGTGTGACGATCAACAGTTAGGCACCCACACCCCTGAAGGGGCCATGAAGCAAGGCTCGTCCACTGTTTCCTGCACCCCAACATTCTGCCCCATTTCTTGTCACGTCTGTTATACCAAGTTACTTCTGTTGCATTGCTGAAAAAGGGAAACCAGCACAGGACGGCTTTCTCTCTATGAGGACATCAGAGTGCTCGCAAAAACGATAATAAAGGCATGTGACTATGCACGACTGGTTCGACTATGCTGTCAGTAGTTGTGCTTGACAAATAATACTTTAGTGCAGCATTATTGCTGTACCATGATTCTGTGGGTCAGCTGACTGAAGTGCAGGGCAGCAATACAACAGACTAGGGCCGGTTATGATGATCGTAGAGCAACCATACTATGCCGCTGCATTTTAATGATGCAACGAGGAGAGGGAAAGCCTCGGGAATAGAAAAGCGTCAGTCCTGAATAAACGCGCCTTGGGGACCCTTTTAAACACTGTTAACAAGTCACGTGCTTTGCCTGCAAAAAGCCACGCTGCACATGATCATGAACACCTGTGACCAATGCAGATATATTTCAGTTGTGCTTTTTCTTGTGATCTATGACACTCTGCGATATACAAGAAACAAGGATGCAACATGTATGCACTGTGACTTCACAGTTCTCACTGTCTGTACTGTCACTGCTATGGCCAACTACACTTGCCTAGAATGTGCTACACGATCAGAGCGTATCTCAAGATTTGCCCCTGCAGAGCATGGGTGTGGGTCATGACAGGCCAGATTTCAAAACAGTTCGCGGGAAAAAAAAAAAAAATTGGCTCGTGTATTCTCATCGCTAACATGAGTTTTAGCCATACATTCAAAGCACTAAGTCAGCACACTGTGCACTATTCACAGTACAGTTAAACCTCGATATAACGAAGTCGATAAAATAGACAATTTGCTTGCCTATATCGAAATTTTGTTATATTGAAATTATATTTTTTATGCAAATAAGTACAGTCGCTGATAAATTTTTCTAACGCGGAAAGGGGCTGCAAAATTCTCCAAAATATTGGGCGATTGAAACAAGCAAATTTGAATGAGAAAACAGTTTATCATGTTGAATTTGGGACTCGGCGATGAATGACACAGTTTCATGCCACGTTGACATTCTCTTCACATTGGCGGTACGAACTAAACGAAGCCAGCCACAGTTTCGCGTTCACACCTCCCCCGCGGCTCACAGTGTCGCCCGCACTGGGACGACGCTATCATGAAAAGCGCCGGCAGTGGGGAGCGAATGCTTCATCTTCCTGTCGCTTCAATGGGTCTCCGAAACTGAAGATTAAGCAACCGCCAATACTAAATGCATGGGAAGACAGCCTACATGATGCCATTCCATCTCGGCACACCCACTCTTTGCAAACGCGGCAGATTACCTCTAAAGCAGGGTGTGTGGCTGCGGATGCGCTCGGCCGCACTTACAGCCATGTGCAGCCACGGCCCAGACGCACGCCACATATCGATACGTGCTCCAACTTACCCCCCGTCCCCTGCGCGCACTTGGTCGCGTTGCCGCAAGCTTGCTCCCCTCCCACTCTTTCCCTTTGCTCACGCGGGAAGGCGGAACTCGTGAAGCCACCATCTTTCTTGTCTCACCCTCGCAAGCTTTCATCATCATCAGCCTATATATTTGTGTCCACTGCAGGACGAAGGCCTCTCCCTGTGATCTCTAATTACCCCTGACTTGTGCTAGCTGATTCCATCTTGCACCTGCAAATTTCCTAACTTCATCACCCCACCTAGTTTTTTGCCGTCCTCGACTATGCTTCCCTTCTCTTGGTACCCATTCTGCAACTCTAATGGTCCACCGGTTATCTATCCTACGCATTACGTGGCTTGCCCAGCTCCATTTTTTCTGCTTAATGTCAACTAGAATATCGGCTATCCCCGTTTGTTCTCTGATCCACACCGCTCTCTTCCTGTCTCTTAATGTTAGGCCTAACATTTTTCATTCCATCGCTCTTTGTGCGGTCTTTAACTTGTTCTCGAGCTTCTTTGTTAACCTCCAAGTTTCTGCCCCATATATTAGCACTGGTAGAATGCAATGATTGTACGCTTTCACTCGCACCTAAAGCACACAGTGCGCGGGACGAGATAGGATCTTATTGCACTTGGACCTTATATGGAACATGATGTGGCTACAGTTGGGCGGTCACTCTAGTCGCGTGGCGGGCAATTTGAGAGGTGCGTTTGCAAGCAGCCACTTGTAACTGAATCATTTGACCATCTACGTCCACGGAAGTTTCCATTTACTGTTTCAGTATTCCTTTGCGGCCGCAGTGAAATTTAGTTATATTGAAATTGCGTATTAACACACTTCATTATATTGAGGTTCTATGGACAAGAGGTTACGAAAAGTTAAATACTTCATTATACCGAGAATTTCATTAAATTGAAGTTCGTAATATCGAGGTTTAACTGTACTAACACAGTAGGAACACAGTAAGTGATAAAAGAATTTTACATAAGCCACAGAAATTGCGCCAATAAAACAACACAAAATGTGCGCTTTCGTGAACTTGGCTGCATAGTTCTTAAATGACAGCAGCAGTGAATACGCACACACTGCTGTCGTGTTATGCAATGTTTTGCTCCGACATCTGCGCTTATTTATTGATGTGCACTGTTTTGATTATTATCTTCATCTAACATCGAGCGCAACCTTATTTTCTCTCACAGTAAGTTGCTTTTATCCAACAGTGCTTCGACAGCACATAGATGCTGTTGAAATCCAGCAGCCAGCAGCCGAATCAGAGTAACAAAAAAAAGTTGCACTTTCGCCTAAAAGTTGAAGCATCGATTGCGATAGAAAATTATTAGACAGCTATACGAAGTAAGGATACTAGCTTTATCAGCCATATAAACGTGTAAACATTTGCTTCCTAAGTACATTAACAAGAATGGTGCTACGTGTGCGCAGGCAAACTGACTTAAACTGAGTGAGAGGCATGAACACCTCTCACTCGATGACCGCGGATACTCGCTCTCAAAATACTGGCATGAGGACGAGCGGAAGCAGCAGCGAGCGAATTGCCCTTCGTGCTGCCTCTGGCTTGAACGCAAACTAAGCGGCGAGAACACAGCACACACGAAGCTATCAGCCCTTGGTGTGCTTAAGCTCTGTACCCACTGCAGATCGCTTCCAAAATAGAGCCCGAGTGGCCGTGCTCAGCCGCGCCATGCGCCGCCGCCGCTGGAGTCAAACGTCCTCCCCACCTCCCAGTGCCTTGCACACAATGAAACCATGGCATGCTTCCTCCCTGCTTCCCTTCCTTGCGCACGCTAGATTAAGCCACCATCCTTGGCTCACCCTGGCACGCTTTCGCTCGTACCCACAGCATACACAGCGTGGCTGTAATGTTATTGCACTTGGACTTTATACGGAACATCACGACGACGCCGATGGCGGAAATACACCAGGGGTGTCCATATAATTGCTCTCGAAATAAAATAATCTCGAAGGCTATGCTGTTGCGGGCTGCATGCGTTGGAAGCAAGTGCAGAGCCAGAAACACGTCGTGGCCGATATGTTTAGGAAGTCACCTATTATGAGCAATCCTGGCTAATTGGTCATTATATAAAAAGATAAGACATAAAAGCACAAGAAATGGGCACATTTGTGGTGTTAAGGAACGAATTAGGAAAAAATTCAGGTGCTATTTCTAGTGGTAAATGTGAGAGATATGCAATAGCATCACGTCGCACATCTTTGAGGACGTGGATTTATGATTTAAACTGCATTCACCACATTTCAAAGTGTTCTTTAGGCGCTCACTCGACACACGTCATGCCTATTCAAGGAGTGAAGTGCAACTGACGATAGTCCAGACAGACCAACATGAGCTGCATTATATATAATAAAGCCAACAGGCAATGAAGCCAAGAAAAGCGTAGGAGTCATTGGGTGTGGTTGAAAGTGAAACGCATAAAAAAATGAAAAGGGAAATGAAAGTGGACGAAAAGATAACTTGTTGCCTCTGATGACGAGTGAACAACCTTAGCATTACACAAGCAATGCAGTACCAATTGCATAATGCAAAGGTCGTGGGTTCGATCCCCACCAGCAACAAGTTAACTTTTCGACATCCACTTTCATTTCCCTTATGTTCTTTATTTTCCAAATTTTAATTTCAACCATAGCTAATTACCGCTATGCTTCCCTTGGCTTCATTGCCTGCTGGCTTTATATGGTCGTGATTAACAAAAAATCGAGCCCCTCTGTTTCCCTTCTCATTTATGTATATATATAATTTATATATACCTCAACCACGTGACCGGTTTCCTACACTTCACATGCACTTTTCTCCACTTTGACACTCCTAATGCTAACACACTAAGCAAAAAGAAAAAGCCTCGCTGGCAGTGTAATAATCACTTGTTCAGCTATGCCTGATCCCACATTGCTCACTTCTAAGGGGCCAGGAACATACATGCATGCACTAAAAAAAAAAAGAAGAAAATACAAAAGAAAAAGACACTGGAAATATTTAAAGTACAGAAGTGAAATTACATTATATAAAACCTTGTGCTTTTTTTTTAACAATTCTGGCATGCCTTTCAACATGTGTTAACTATATTGTTTTCCGACCATTGCACACTGCTCTTCCAGACTCTAAACCAGTCTGGCTAAAGTCAAGACTACACATCATTCCTCACAGTTAAAATCGACAACAAAGCGCAGAACTTGTCAATGCACAGAAACTCATAGCAATGCTATTCCGCGACAATTGGTGCAGTCTAAGTCAACAGCGGTGTACTTCGAGTAGGAGGCTAACGACAGTTGTGAGTAAGAAAAAATGAAGCCGGGGCGGAGAGGATGTGACGTGGTCTACCAGAGAAGAATGCGGTTCGCACTCTACTGCATCTGTGCAACCAATATCAAATGACAGACGAAACCTATTCACTCTATAACTTTCGACACTTCTTAACAGCAGAGATACCTGGCTCATTATTGAATATTAAAGACTACACTCATTTCCTCTATGTAAAATGATGAAGGCTGGGAGAATCCATTCCTTCCTCAAATTTGATGCGATGAGTATGGCATCTCTGCTGCTCCAACCCTGGCAACCATGAGCTAAAGTATGACAACTTTGGTTTATGAAAGAAAGAAATGTGACAAACATGTATCAAGAGTAAATGAATAGCATCCATGAGCATGTGAGTACAAAGTCAGGTTCGTTCAACTCAATGATCAAATGACCGAATAGGCGAGATTGAAAGAAAGGTAAAATATGCAAGAGATTCTGAAGAAGCAGAAGAGCAAGACACGCCGAGAATAAGAAAAAAACTTGCTTGGCCTGCCCTTTCCCGCCACTGTCAGCCACCGATGGGGTTAAAAAAATGAAAGGAAGACACTGAACAAAAGAAAAATGTTTATCACACTTCAATGCAGGCTAAACAATAAAATGCACATCTCGTGTTTTCGAAGGCCCGAAATAAAAACAGCTTCAGGCACAACAGCAGCCAGAACAGCATGCAAGAGTCTGCTGGACTCCAAGGCAGTTAGCCTCGTTAAAAATTAGAGCAAGCTGCCAAAGCATTCTGGTGGACCAGCAGACGAGGAAGACTAGCTGTGCCCTCCTAGCACCCAAAACGAAACTGGTTTCGTTCACACCAAAGGGCAGGTCATGCTGGTGCACCTTTGGAAGAGTCAAAACGGAGCACATTTTGTAAGAGCATGCTGAAGGCTAACAGTACGCCCTTTAAACACCCAAAAGGGAGCATACATGGTCGACATCATAAGACGTGTGGGGTGCTGCTCCCTTCAAGCACCCGGAATAAACAGACCTGGCGGACGTCGTGCAGCGTGCGACAAAAAATGGGAGAAAGATGGGGGGCGGGCTGAGCGGCCCTCAGGAGAGCTCGAACCCCGTGTTGCTCGTGATGGCGTAGCGAAGCTTGTCTCGAAGCGTGCTCTTGCGCTGATAGTTGGGCAGCTTGAGCAGGTTGAAACAGGTCGACGAAGTAGGAAGGCGGTTGACGGGGTCCTTCTTGCGTATGGTGAAGAAGCCTCGGATGACGCTCCCGATGGTATCTCCCGTGTCCTGCAGAGGGCACCACAAAATGCAAGGCTGAGATATAACAGTCAGGGCTGCAGAAAGCACGGTGGTGGCAACTCCAAACTTTCATTGTGCGATAGCACCTGACAGGCTTAGCTGTGACGCTACAGCCAAAAAAAAGCCAATACACAATGGTGATAGGTTCAGCTAATAGTGTTGAATCATCTTTTAAAGTTAGAATAAAAATGCAGGTTGCTGAACAGCTATTGCAGTAAAGTAAAACCTGGCAAAGGAAAAGTTGTGGAGAGCATTTTTGAGGATAAGAAACTGCGAGGACGACTAAAAGTGCTGCACTGTGCGAGGAAAGAAGTTTGGATTAGTCTAAGAAACACGCTAGCACTATTACTACCCAACTGGTACCGTACCTGATCATCGCTGACCTCAACGCAACGAATGGAAAATGGCGGCTCCAAGTGGGCAAAACCCAGAAGGGGAGGCTTCGAGCAACTCGTCACAAACTGTGTTGGGGAGGAAAAACAAGAACAAAAAGAAGATTAGGAGACTGAACTGCTGCACCTTGGAAATAAGGCAACAAGTGGTAACTTGAACCTCAACGCAATATTTTCTTTTTCTTTTTCATGTGAGGTGCATGGTTACAACACTGGCATCACATTTATTGTCGACGAGTATGTTAGCTTAGGTTAGGTATGGTTAGATTAGCACAGCATTTCTGTCTTCATCAGGCTTAACTACAGTGAAAGCTCGATGATACGAATCTCACGGGGTCGCGAAAAATATTCGTATTAGCCGAAATTCGTATCATCGAAACAATTAAAACTACAGTCGAATCTCGATAATTCGAACTCGAAGGGGCCCGAAAACTTGTTCGAATTAAAAGGACGTATTTTTGAAGTATTCGTGCACCATAGCACGATGCACGAACGGTGCGAGTCGTGAAATATTGCGGCGAGCAAGCGCGTAGCAAGCGCGGGCCACGAAACTGCCCAGGCCGGCTAACGGTCGCTTCCCGATAACGGCAGAAAACGAAGCTTCAGGAAGCGGGCGGTGCCGGCACACGGGTGCGCGTGGAGACCGTCGAAGGTGAGGGAGGAGGGCGGCAGGGAAGCGGATTTGGCCGTGTCAACTCCGCCGCTTCTGTGCTCCTCTCGCCCTCCCTCCCTCTCAACTCCCTCGTAGCTTTCTCACCTTCAACTCCGTGCGCGCCCGCCGCCGTGCTGGCTCCAGCTTATTTTAGCCGCTCCCTGAAGTTTCGTTTTCTGCCGTTATCGGGAAGCGAGTGTTTGCGGGCGTGGGCAGTTTCGTTGGCCTGACTGCGCCTCCGCCGCTGCTTCCCTCTGCGCTGCTGCCGCAGCGTGCAAGGTCAACATGTGACTAGAAAACAGAGGAAGCATAAAGGAGAAGGGTTCACTGCCATTTTATCCGCGTGGCTGAGACGTCGGCACTAGTGTGTGCTAGAATACGGTTGTCTAGAACACACTAGTCGGCACGTACACGCTTGTTCCGGCGCGATGCAGAAACGGCGACCTTGCAATTTGAGAGAGGGTGAAAGTTCCGCCGCAGGTTCTTTTTTTTCCCCGTTCCTTCGCGCGCGGCATTCAGGGGTCTCTCCTGAGCTTTTGCTCTACGGCGGTGTCGGAGCAATGCCGGTCGGAGGCGCCGCCGCGTGATTTGGCGCGCTGCTAAGAGCATTGTCGGTGCGCGGTATGTTCGAAATAAGCGTGTTCGAATTAACGAGATTTGACTGTAGCTAAATTAAAGAGTCAGAGGTAAACTCACTCAGGCACATGTACGTAAAAAGCATTTATTTCTTGAAGAAAAAGTCTCTAATGTCCTTCTATCTCGGTAGACAATCCTATCTCGGTAGACATAGCTCGCTGCGACTAGGTAAAATGGCGCAAACACAAAGAATGCGGCCCGAAGCACAGCAGCCACTCCGTCCGATGGGCGGCCGCCGAAAAGGAGGAAAAGTACAAAAGCGTCACCGCATCAAACTCTTCACGCCCAGTCGCAGAGTCCGCGCTGTCCGGCGCGGCGTCCGCGCCTCCGCACCAAAAGAGAACGGGAGAAAGTGCGTGACTGCGCGCTGTTCTCTTTCGCGGCCGTCGGTGGGGGGGCGTTTATTCGTATCAACCGACGCAGGCCGGAAATCGATTCGTAACAACCGTTCTCTAGCACGTTGCAAAGTATTTGGGCTCGGCCGGGACCACAGAAAAATTTGTATCATCCGGAAATTCGTATTAGCCGTGATCGTATCATTGAGCTTTTACTGTATAACAAAGTTGCATCCAACATGAAAATGCGAAAACTGAGACTTGCACCGTGCTGATTTTTCGTCTAAGGCAGGCACTACCCTTCAGATTCAATGTCTTGTCTGACAGCATCTGCCAAAGCACTGCCGTTTCGAATTTGTAGGCATGAAATATTTACAATGGTGCAAGTGATAGCGTCCTACCGTCAGAAGAAGTGCACTTGCAGGGGCATGGCGCAGCATTCAATATATTGAATGTGGCAGTGAACAGGAGTTTGATACTTGAGTAGTATAGTGCCATACTTTTGTATGGGATATCCAAGGGGATATTACAACTGTTCGACATAGACAATAAATCAATATTTCCAAGTTTGATATATCTGGCATTGACTGCAGTAACATGGCCCTCCACAGTACTTATAAATGTTAAAGGGGCCCTGAAACACTAAATGAACATAGTAAGAAAACGTTGTCGATCTGACATAGAGGTGGCTATGAACATATGGGCAAGGAGGGAATTTACAACGATGTGCCAAAACCGCGAAAAATCGCTTGCTCTCGCTTCTGAAATGCCATCACACAGCGTCATCAAAAGCAGCTGGCCCACCAACGTTATTTGCTGATTTCGTGATCGTGAGAGCACTCTCAGTAATACATTATTGCTAACTTTTAGTTAAATAAATGAAAAATATATACGTCTGTGATCTCAAAATGACAGAAAGATCAGTTCATATTGTCACGAGCGGCGATCCTGTGGTCGGTGCTTGGACGATGACGACGACGACGGGTGGTTTTTCTGGTGTGCACGCGCTCCCCTGAACGATTGCTGCAGCGTTGTGCGCCTTACCCTGTAAATATATCCATTCTATATATATTCTCCCCGTAACATCTTTGGTGGAGGTGCTGGGTACGCTCGCTACAACACCAGGAACTGGATCTTCGCAGCGGACGGCGCGTTGCTGCCACCACAATGACCGACCAAGCGACCCAGTGTGAGCAAGACCCGTCACTGGTCATTCTCTTGCACCCTCGTGATCCCGGGACATTCAACGGCACCAGCGGCGTGGACGTCGATGCATGGCTGGCAATGTATGAGCGCGTCAGCCGCACTAACAAGTGGGACCCGACCATAATGCTGGCGAATCTCATCTTCTATTTGCGGGGCACTGCGCTACTCTGGTTCGAGACGCATGAGGCAGATCTGACGAGTTGGGACGTCTGTAAGCAGAAATTACGCGATCTATTTGGGAGACCTATCGCACGACAACTAGCGGCCAAGCAGGAGCTCGCAATTCGTGCTCAGACGTCTACGGAGCCGTACATCTCGTATATTCAGGACGTGTTGTCTCTGTGCAACAAGGTCGACAAGGACATGCCTGAAGTGGACAAAGTGGGCCACGTACTGAAAGGCATAGCCGACGACGCATTCAATCTGCTACTGTGTAAGAACTGCTCAACGGTGGAGTCGGTCATCGCTGAATGTCGTCGTTTTGAGCTGGCCAAAAGTCAACGTATCACTCACCGCTTCGACCGACTTCCTAATACGGCTGCCACGTCCTCCTGCGAAGGTTTAGCCACGCTTCGGCAAGCGCAAGCTCCAGAAAACGTCACCAGGATCGTCCGTCGAGAACTCGAGGCCATGGCACCCGTTACACCTCATGACGGTATGCAAAGCAACAACCTGGCTCCGATTTCGCTAATTCAGGCCGTGGTTCGCCAAGAGGTCGCGAATATGGGCATTTTACCCACCTTTGATAACGGTCATACTGCTACCAACCCGGTCGCCCCTGTCATCGCTGCTGCAAGACCGAACACGACCTTCAGGCCACGTTATCGAAATCCAGCCGATTGGCGCACACCTGATGACCGGCCCATCTGCTTCACGTGCTCTCGGATTGGACACATCGCCCGCCATTGCCGCAGCCGCTGGCCCACGTCCTATCGCCCAAACACTTACAATCGCCCGGATCATGCACCATATGCCCCGTCGTTCCGTCCTGAGGCCTCAAGTGCTGACCGTCCTCCTAGGGAAAACCGGATCAGCCGCTCACCATCGCCCCAGCGCCGTCAGTCCCGCTCGCCCCAACCTCGCCGCTCTCGGTCTCCCTTTGGCCGCCTCTCGGAAAACTAGCCAGTGCAGCCCCCGGAGGTGACGCTGCATTTACGACCCGGCCTGAAAATCCTCTGATTGTCCCTTATACCCGATGCAACCTTCTTGAAGTTCTGGTTGATGGTGTGGCAGTTACCGCTCTTGTTGATACCGGCGCACAAATTTCTGTAATGAGCTCGAGCCTCCGGCGCCACCTCCAGAAAGTCCTGACGCCCGCGACTTCACCTACCGTCCGAGTAGCCGATGGGAGTACACCTGCCGTACTTGGAATGTGCACTGCACGCATCACTATTTCTGGTCGCCACACATCTGTTCTTTTTGCTGTTCTAGAACAGTGCCCCCATGACCTCATCTTGGGAATCGACTTTCTGTCCACTCACGCTGCCCTTATCGACTGCTCCGCGGGCCTTCTCCGGCTAGAACTTCCTTCGTGCCCCGACAACGTTGATGCCGGCCCACCCCGGCTACGCTCCGTCGAGTTTCTTCGACTGCCTCCGCAAGCCGCAATATACGTCCAGCTGTCAGCCTTTCCGCCCCTACCCGACGGCGACTACGTTGCCTGCCCTATTCCTGAGGTCGCCATGACACGCAACGTCGCGCTACCCTATACGGTGGTGACAGTTAGAAACAACGGCACCGCCTTTCCCATCCTCAATTTTGGCTACTCGACGCAAGTTCTTCCTCGCGGCATATCACTCGCTCATCTGACCCCATTGGCCGGCCACACGGTTTCTGCCTTGACCACAGAACCTCCACCGGATTTTTCACCGCCGTCATCGCAGTCCGGTTCGTCCTGCGACCACTTCGCCCGCATGATATCAGGAGACCTCGCTCCGGCACAGTCCGCTGCCCTTCGCCACGTGCTGGTTTCCTACCAGGATATCTTTGACTTTGGCGACCGTCCTTTGGGCCAGACTTCCGTCGTCACCCATCGCATTCATACCGGCGATGCGAGTCCTATTCACCGACGGCCTTACCGTGTGTCAGCTCTGGAGCGTGCTGTCATCCAACAGGAAGTGGAGAAAATGCTGGGCAAAGGCATAATTGAACCCTCATGCAGTCCTTGGGCCTCTCCCGTCGTACTCGTGAAAAAGAAGGACAATAGCTGGAGATTCTGTGTAGACTACCGCCACCTTAACCAGATTACCAAGAAGGATGTGTATCCTCTCCCGCGTATTGATGACGCACTGGACTGCTTGCACGGCGCCAGATATTTCTCTTCCATCGACCTGCGCTCAGGATACTGGCAAATAGCTGTGGACGACCAAGACCGCGAGAAGACCGCCTTCGTGACTCCTGATGGCCTCTATCAATTTAAAGTGATGCCTTTTGGCCTATGTAACACCCCTGCTACTTTCGAGCGCATGATGGACTCTCTTCTTCGAGGCATCAAGTGGTCCATATGCCTTTGCTACCTGGACGATGTTATCGTTTTTTCGACTACGTTTGAGAGCCATCTCACTCGCCTGTCCACCGTCCTTGATGTTTTTCGCCGCGCTCGTCTTCAGCTTAACTCGTCGAAATGTCACTTTGGGCACCGTCAAATCTGCGTTCTCGGCCACCTTGTTGACGCTGCAGGCGTGCAGCCAGACCCTGACAAAGTCCGCGCGGTTAGTCAGTTCCCTACTCCACGGTCGGCCAAGGATGTCCGCAGTTTTCTTGGCCTGTGTTCATACTTCCGTCGTTTTGTCCAGAACTTCGCGGAAGTGGCCCGCCCTCTAACTGGCCTACTCAAGAAGGACGTCGTTTTCACTTGGGGTCGTGACCAAGCGGACGCCTTTTCATCGCTCGTTGCCATCCTAACGAACTCACCTGTTCTGGCACATTTCGACCCGTCAGCCAGCACGGACGTTCGTACCGACGCCAGTGGCCACGGTATAGGCGCCGTCCTTGCACAACAGCAGCACGGCCTCCACCGCGTGGTCGCCTATGCAAGCCGCCTTCTGTCGCCATCGGAGCAAAATTACTCTATCACAGAACGCGAGTGCTTAGCACTCGTCTGGGCCATCGCAAAATTCCGTCCGTACCTGTATGGCAGGCACTTTTCCGTTATTACAGACCACCATGCGCTTTGCTGGCTCTCCTCGCTCAAGGATCCCACTGGTCGCCTTGGCCGTTGGGCACTCCGCTTGCAAGAGTACTCATTTTCTGTTTTCTACAAATCTGGACGACTTCACCAAGACGCTGACTGCTTGTCACGATACCCGGTCGATCCCCCTGATACACTGGAAGATGAATCTGACACCTTTGTTCTGGCCATTACAGACTTCGTCCACATAGCTGACGAACAGCGCCGCGACTCATCTTTGCGGCCTATTATAGACCGTCTCAACTCGCCACACCCTGACCCTTCCCTACGGATGTTTGCGCTCCACAATGACACCTTACACCGCTACAACGCCCGGCCTGACGGCGCTGAGCTCTTGCTTGTTGTCCCCGCGCATCTTCGCTCTACTGTTTTGCGCCAGCTTCACGATGCACCGACGGCCGGACACCTAGGCGTGTCACGCACGTATGATCGCATCCGTAGGCGCTTCTTTTGGCCTGGTCTCTACCGTTCTGTGCGACAGTACGTTGCGGCTTGTGACCACTGCCAGCGACGCAAGACTCCTGCCCTACTGCCTGCTGGCAGCCTTCAGCCCCTCGACATCCCTGATGAACCATTTTTCCGGGTGGGACTCGATCTTCTAGGGCCTTTTCCCATGTCAACCACTGGCAATAGATGGGTTGCAGTCGCTACTGACTACGCAACGCGGTACGCTGTTACACGAGCACTTCCCACCAGCTGTGCTACTGATGTAGCCGATTTCCTTCTTCACGACGTCATCCTGCGCCACGGTGCTCCTCGTCAGTTAATCACGGACCGCGGCCGCTGCTTCCTGTCTAAAGTGGTCGACGACATTCTTCGTTCTTGCAAGACCAATCACAAGTTCACCACTGCGTACCATCCACAGACAAACGGCCTTACTGAACGCCTCAACCGTACTCTCACAGATATGCTTGCTATGTACGTGTCTGAGGACCACCGAGACTGGGACATTAACTTGCCTTTTGTGACCTTCGCCTACAACTCTTCTCGTCACGACACAGCTGGCTATTCACCTTTTTATCTACTGTTTGGCTACGACCCACCATTACCTATGGACACCATACTTCATGCTCACGCAGACACGTCCTCTGCCTATGCTCGTGATGCTCTTGCCCGTGCTGACATCGCCCGTCAGGTTGCCCGCGATCGCTTGTCGGCTTCACAGGTCAAACAAAAATGTCTCTATGACCGCCGACACCGGGAGGTGAACTTCCCTCCAGGATCGCTCGTCTTGCTATGGTTCCCGTCACGTCGCGTTGGCCTATGCGAAAAACTTCTCTCCCGTTATGCTGGCCCTTACCGCGTCGTACGCAAAGTCACTAATGTGACCTATGAAATCGCTCCGCTAAATCCTACGTCGGCCTCTGCAACAATCGCGAGTGACATAGTCCATGTCTCACGTCTTAAACCGTACCACTCTCAGCCCGGGCCCTAATTGCACCGGGACGGTGCTTCTGCCGCCGGCGGGTAATGTCACGAGCGGCGATCCTGTGGTCGGTGCTTGGACGATGACGACGACGACGGGTGGTTTTTCTGGTGTGCACGCGCTCCCCTGAACGATTGCTGCAGCGTTGTGCGCCTTACCCTGTAAATATATCCATTCTATATATATTCTCCCCGTAACAATATTTGCACTGCACGAAGCTGCTGCACATGGCCTCCAAAATGGCAGTAGCATGATGCGTAGCGTAGTGCACCGCGCCCGCCACGGAGTGCCGTGACGAGCCCTTTCACCACCGCGGAACTAAACTTCTGGCCAGGGCTTTGCCCTATTGGCTGTGTTCTCCACTGTGTAGCTTCTAGCGTGCCAGTGGAGTCGAAAAGAGAGAGAAAGCCGGGTACCGGCGTGATAACTACACTTAGATGAAGGATTCGAAAAATGTTTACAGCACGAGATATGTGAGATGATATCCTTTAATAGTGAGGCTGTTCTATGATTAGTTAGAAAGGTGTTTCAGGGCCCCTTAAATGTACGTTACCCGTTAGCCTGCAAAACGATATCAAGTTACCAAAAAAAGCAATGCGTAAACGCTAATGCCATTACTTATAACACGTTACCGCCAACGCTGAATTTCAGTGATGCTTGATGAAGTAGCCGAAGAAGGAAGGTGAGCAAGCATGTTGCCACACATGCACAAGATTATTGCATGTGCTGTGTAACGGCAGCCTTGTGTTTTGCACCTTTCAAACTAACTTTCGTTCACATCGTGATGATTTTCAACAGTGACAATATTTTGCCTACGCTGAAGCCAGCATCACAAAACTGTCTTACACACAACAAATTGATTACAAACCATATTATTTCTGGCAGTGTTTGCGAGTCAGGTGTTTTCTTGGTATGCGTGCAATTGAAGTCACAGTGCCACAAGTGGTAATTTTTTTGTGTGTGTGCCAGAGAAGTGGAACTAAAATTTTAAAAAGAATACCTTATCGTTCTTTACTAGTTTAGTGTCTCCCTAAGAAAGTGCTCCCATATCAAAAGCATGGACAGGTGATCTCACCTTAAGAAAGAGGTGGTGTTCCTCCGAGGTGAAGTCGCGCTCGAGAATGTCCCAGAGCCAGTTGACCAACCGGTGGTTGTTGTGAAAGCCCCCAAAGTACTTGGTGTGCCTCCTAGGACATGGAATAACAGGCAAGAAGAAAAGCAAGCGATCACAAACAAGACTATATCAACACATCAAACGCATAAACAGGGCTCAATCTGTCGCATAAATCAGGCAGCATGAACTCGAGCGCCATGTACACTTTCTCCCTACTTCCACACTTCCGAAAGGGCGTCTCATTTAGTGGCACACCACAGAAGACGGCGTATTTCACTTAGTGAAACAACGTGGCACAAGATGTCGACAGAACATAAGCAATTCGAGCAAACAATCATCTGCTCAAACTGCACTCGTATAACTGCTGTAGCAACTTTTTCTCGCTCACTGCTGTGGCTATTGTGCTCGGCTGCCGAGCATGAGGATGTGGGTTTGATTCCCAGCCAAGGTGGTAGCACTCAGGTGGGGGTGGATTACAAATATTCGTGTGTACTTAGGTTTATGTCCACTTTAAGCAACCCCAGGTGGTCAAAATTAATCTGGAGCACCCCACTGCAGTGTCTCTTGTAGTCCTTGTGTTGTTCTGGGACTCCATAACTTGGTCTCATACAGTGGAATCTCGTTGATACGATTCTGCATAACACGTTTTTCGGGATAACATGCTTTTTTCTTATATACCATTTCATTTTTTTATATACGATTATGTTCGGATAATACGATTTTAGGATGATACATGTTATTTTACAATTCTCATGCAGATTGCATCAACGAGATCCCACCGCATTACCTTTTGTTAACGTTTTATGAAATGTGATGAATGTGTCTGGTATATTAGCGCTTATCTCTCTACAGATATTTTTTCCAACAAGAAGTTTTCATATGTGCCTTGTGCAAATTAGTTTATTAGTAATGAAATGCTATCATTGCCACATTTTCGAGGTCATTCTCTATTTTTCATTTTGCACACTGTGCTCAAAGGCGTGCTACCTTGCTAAAGTGGAGTACACCCAACAAGCGCCGCCCATCATTACGACAAGCATTTTAATAAGTAGTTGCATACGTTAACGATACAAGTTTGCTAAGCCAGCTACAACCCATTCCCATTATCCCCTTCCTCACAGTAGGCCTTCCTCCCTCTTTTTCGATAAATTCTATCAATCAATCTGTGCTAAGTACTTCACAGACACAAGAAACAATGGACTCATGACTGGAGTACACAACAATGCACTATAGTTCTGTGCTGGTCTGTCTCTTGCGTGTGCAAGTGGTAGGCATGAACAATAACCAATTAGCCTACGTTTGCCGCCTCTACTTTTTATCAGTCTGGCCCCAAAGGCGGGCGGTGCGACTCATCTCGGAGATCATATCATCAGCATCATGATTTCGTTCTCTGCCATCAGATGGTGTTGGGCTTCATCAGTGATAAACTTTCTTTGCTTTTGGTTTTGCCATAGGCACTGCTCAACTATAACATACAAAGGAATCTGCCCAGCAGCCATTGTGCTAAGAGTAGGGAAAAAAAATGAAGGAGGCTTTCAAAAATTTCAAGGAAAGTGCAAGGACCCTTTTGAGAGAAATTGCACACTTGCAGCTGCACACATGAATAATGTCTTACTCAAATGTTCATGACAGTATTGCCTAGCGACTTAACCCAAATCTAGATTATATAGAACCTTTTAATGTTTACACATACAGGTCCCAAAGACTTCCAGTTTTGCCCACTGAAACAGCTTGCCAAATTTAGTGGGTAACAAAGAGAGTACAAGTGATTAGCCTGCAAGCATTTATGACCCTCGAGCTGGCACCAATTTCGCAATACAGTTAAAAGCTTTTTGACAAATATATTTTACTTGGAAAGGCACAAGTTTTGATGCACAAGGAGGATTTCTTATAACTGAACATGGTAAGGATATATACAACTGACCACGGAAGTTTACAGACAACAGGACAAACGCTGAATATCTCTGCAGCCTCGTATTTGGGTTTCCAGCTTCTACTAGTATATATGCGAACAACACTGTGATGTACGACATTAGTGGCTACTGTTACAGGCTGCTTGGAAATCTAATGTTTTCTGAGATCTCATGATCCGTAAAGTTATGTGGTTGACAGTATCTGTTGTTGACTACGCGGGAAAAAGCTTGGGTACCCAAAACGCACTGCTGAAAGTTTTCTGGGGTCAAAAAAACACTGCCGCCCAAGCACGAAATAAAAGGATTCATAACATATACTGCAAGGCCCTTTAACACTACCAATGCCCACTAAACCACCTGTAGTGGTGTACAAGAGAGTCTCTAATGCATCCATAGAGGAAAACCACTGACCTAATGATTGACCTAATTGCAACTCTGTGATGGTAGGCAAATCTGGCTACCTGAGATCTTGCAGGTCGACAGGAGTGTTGTCGCCCGCTATGAGCCGCTGCAGCTCGGGTGTCGAGAACATCGTCAGCCACTCGGGATTCACGAGGGCCCTGAAACCGCGCAGGAAGGCTGCCGTCTGCTCCTGGATCTGGGAGTGCATCCGGAAGTGGGCCATCAGGTGCATATAGCTGATCCTGCATGTCGCCCGATGATGGCAGAGGTCATAGGTAGTTCCAAGGCTGGCAGTAACCACATTTCAGTAGCATATAGGCAAGCGAGGCATCTTTCGCACATCTTCCAACAGCCGAAAACAGATGCCTTTACACATGGTCCTGTCTGCACGGTTGGACACGGCAACCGTAAGAGCTGTGTTTGAAGCCCTTCCAATACTGCAATTTGTTGTTTTATTCACTGGTAATGACTATTTTACTTAACTGTTGTTGTTTTCAAGTTATCACTCACACGCATGACATGATTTCTGTATCTAAACCTGCATGAACGTTGTCATGGAGTCGATGGTAAGAAGGCGCATTTAATCAGACTGCACGAATGATGTGACAACGCTGTACATTCTCGAATCTACGTGAGCACTAGCGATCGCTCTCAAATGTATGGTGATGCGTGTACTGCACCAACCTAAGCCGTGCAAGTAGATTCAATGTACGTCAGGTGTGCTCACCGCTACCATTGTCACCAACTGCTTTCTGGGCACAAGCTCGCTTGATAAAGAGTCAAATTCTTTATTCACCTTTCTGCTAATGATTCAGCTTCTTCACTGTCACAGCCCCATGACAATATAATGCACAAGACATACCGTGCAACATTTCATTTGCCAATCTCTTTCACTCATGCTGCGCAGAAGAACAAAATTGGACAGGAGCTGTCACCTAAATGTGTTTGCCCGTGTGCTCTCATTCTTAGCCACAGGTTATGCAGCACAGCTTAATCTGAACTGAAAAAGAAACACTAATGGAAACCAGTCAAGCCCACCGGCCACAACACTTCTACCGATGTCACTGGGATCCACTGTTATTCCTGCAAGCTACAATAGCTGCACAGTGGATTTGTCAGTGTTAAAAACGGCACCAGTAGTAAATTTTGTCGAATCTCAATCCAACAAAGCTGTACTCAAAAGTCAAGAGCTTCAGTTGACTGGAAAGCTGCGGCTGTGCAGCAGGAACAGTGTCTTGGCAGATACTAGGCATGTGACAATGCTGACACGATGATGAATGGTGGCAGCGCCGTTACAGGCGTTCAAAGATGGAAGACTGTCTACATTTGTCAGTGCCCAATGAAAGGATTAAATAGATGCAGTTTGACGTTTACTGTGCATTTCACCCAGACCAGTGTATGCACCACGGTGTGGTATGCGCACAGATGCTTAACAGGAATGCTAATGTGCGTGCACGCAATACTCATGCTTGTATTCGAAGACAGAGCACTGCCCTGACTCCGAGAGAGCTGACTGATTACAGCGCATGGAGGAAAGAAACAAAAAAGGAGAGGCCCTGACGTCACGTTTTTGAAGCCGGAAGAGGAGCCATGTTGGTGTGCCATCTCCCTTAGCGCCTCCAATTAGGGGTTCTGCAACTCGCCCGAGTAGATGGGCGCGAAATTTGAACTTGCATTGTTACGAGCTGCCGGAAGTGTGTGGTGCAGATGCGCTCCTGTGTTTTGCTGTGGCACGTTGAAGACGACGACGAAGACTGGCGCTGTGATTGCTTGAGTGCATCTGTTGCTGGCTAACACTCACACTCGCAGAACCAAAACTCAACTTTCAAGTTTACACACCGCACTCCAAAGTCAGATTTTTTGGCGAAAAAAAGGTGCTGCAAGAAAGACACCGGCGGAAAAAATTAATCTCGCTTTTCAGAGACCGAGAGCAGCAGCAAAAGCTTCAGGAGCGCGGTTGCTATGACAACGTTGACATTTGGGGTACCCGTCCCAGTGCTCCTTTGCGAAAAACAGCACATGACTTCCACCATACTTCTCCAATACGTCTGTGCTAGCCCAGGCCTCTCCTGGGTTTCCTTCCTCCATGATACAGCGTGACAGTGCGTTCACCTGGCTTTGTTGCTTTTGCAGCCAAATAGGCTGTGCGTCTCTGGAGGCCTTTTAACACTCAGGGCGCTGGTTGTGTATGTGCTGTTGATACCAAGAGGGTGTGATGGTAGCAGCACCGCCTCTGCCGCTATCGTGCCTCATGTGTCCCTGTTATTGCAATTCCAATAATAAATGAAGGGAAATTGGCACTTGCTTGTTCTCGTTTGTGACTGGTATGGCCTTGCCGCCTGGTACCAGCTCGTGGGTCACCAGCTTGCCCATGCAGTCCTCGTTGAGAGAGAAGGTCAGGTCCAGGTCCTGCACATCCCCTTCGTAGTGCTGCATGCAAGCGAGGGGATGAAAAAGATAGCAGTGTTATCACTAACATACGAGATAAGTTTTTTTTTTTCGCTGCGCCAAATTTTTAAATAGTGCCTGTGCCAGCTAGCACAATTTCAACCTTGAGCTAAATTACTGGATGAGGTGGCCATTACTTCTACGACAAAGCAAACTGATGAATTGAATAATTAACATAATTGCACTACCTTCTTAATTAATCACTTTATGGCACATATTTCAGCTTACGAATCGTAGCCGGTGAGTTTGCAAGTCATATCCACTTGGAACGACTTCTCAGTATGGCACCCGTTTCGAGATATTACTTATCAATGTGTCCGACGAAATGCATTGGTGTTCCAGTTACTTTTGTGCTTCAACGCATAAAACATTTTTGTTTAAAGTTGAACAACAGTGCATTTTTACCGGAAATTTCACGGTGCATATCACAAAACCGGTGGGATCTTCGGAATTTGTTCCAAGTCAAAATGCCTAGCAAACTGACTAGCCACAACTTGTAGATTGAAATATGTGCCGTAAAGTAATTTAAAAAGTTTATTAATTATGATAACTAGTAAAATAAGCATTTTGATTTCTTGTAGCAGGAATGGCTGCCTTAGCTGGAGTTAGAACACCCTACATATATAAAAATTATCAGACAAGCTTTCCTTGTGTAAAGTCATCGTTGTGTTTTGAAATGTAACAACAGAACTGGACAATGACGGATATGAGTGGAGCAGACAGTACTTTAATCCGATACTGCTGCGCTTACAGGACTGCCAACTGTGTATTACATTCATTTCGATAAAGTGGGTACAACAGCGTTTACGCTACATGGTTGCCAACTGGCTTTGGATACTCCGCTACATAGCAGAAACTTGTTGATACAATCCGATTACGTACTATTTCCCAGCACCAACGTTTGTGATCGAGAACAAAAAGTGACCCTAATAGAGTTACACTTTTTTTACCAGTTCAATGTTCCCGGAAAACGCAATCTTTCGACACCAACGTTCAGTAAATTGCCAAACTGTGATCGTATAATATGTTTTCCAGCCGCTATAGCCCATGTAAACAAGGAAAGGCACAAGGCTCCTACGATCGAGAACATTAGCCACCTGCCACAACAGCTTCCCCGCAATACTCGCCGGCCCGCCTCACGTGAAAACTAAGATGCGCATTAAGTTTCTTATTCCGACACCGACAAAGCTCTTTCCCGGTTGTTGCACACTGCATTCACAGCTACTGCTGCCAATTCAATTGCGATGAGCATCTTCACTTATATGTTTCACAGCATGTGGGCCTGTGTACTCGCATGTATTATGCCTATATTATGCCCGCAGAGATAAAATTTATCATACTTTTGCTCCACTTTTATGTTTATAGCATATTATTTACATTTTAAAATATTCTAAAGCTATATTTGAAAAATATTCATATTTACGAATATTGATTTGTTCTCCGAAAGTTTCAAATACTAGTATTCACACAGCCCTACTTGAATGGCTTAGGTGGAAATCTGACACCAATAAAACATTTCAAGTGCACACAGACGAGAGACAGACATAGAAGCAAGCATGGCTGAAATGGCAACTGTTGTTGACTCTTGCCTGGATCTTTCTGGAGGCATTGTGTATGCAGAATGTACTAGTACCTTGACGCAAGTGAGGCTCCGGTAGAGGTCTGCGTCGAGCGAGGGCAACTCGTCAATGGAGCTGTACAGGGCACTGTGCTGGTGGCCAAGCAGTTGACTCAGGAAGAAGGAAGCAAACGGCACGTCCACCACTATGCCCTAGTCAAAACAAAGGAATACGATTGATTGATCGATCGATTGATCGGGTTCAGCCTCGCAAAGTGACAGGGGCTATGGGAGACCCTGCAGTGGAGGGCGCCAGATCTACTCTGACCGCCTGGCATGCTTTAATATGTGCCCAATGACTGGTGCGTGAACATTTTTATATTCTGGGACCCAGTAACCGCTGGCCTAGAATCGAACCCATGGCCTTGCGCTTAAGTGTAGAACATCAGAGCCATTGAGCCACAGCCACAGGTGTCTTAGTTTGAGTAACATGCTGCTGACATGCCAAGAATAAAACTGTCATGCTCGCTATACAGCATCCAGCCAATGTGCACACAAGGGGTCGCTACCACTATATCATTTGTCATTTTACGAAAGAGAGCACAAACATGCGATTACACAATACAGTTGACTTCTGTTAATCCGACCCTCATTGGACTGATGAAACTGATCGAATTATCCGGCGGGTCAAATTAAACAAGATGCAGAAAAGAATGCCAGAACCACACCGCTGATTTATTTGGCAGCATTTGCCCTATTCTAACATGCCCCCGAATGAAACGCGGCCACTTTCCATGTGTCAAAAGTAGAAAACTAATGTAGAAGTGACATTAAAGCTCCTAACCAAAGTAGAAATCTAACATGCACCTGACTTTTTGGCCTAGATAAATTGTTGCACAATGACGGTCGGTTTTCCTAATGTCAGCTTTGCCACGTTTTCTTTTGAAGGTCAGCTCCGCCGCATACATCTGCGTTATGTGTTAAAGGATACGACCATTGCAAAGATGGTCTTGGTCTCTTGTCCGATTGCACCCAGCAGGCAATTTCTGGCCCAATTTTCATTAAAAGAAACACAGGTGTGCGTTAGAATCAGGTAAATACTGCAATGAGACACTGTGAGCTATGGCTATTGCTTGAAAATTTTCCTATGACGGGCTGAAAATAGGCATTCACTGTCCCCTAAGCTATGCCGAAACAGACGGTGCCACTAAAGGGGTTGCACTATCGGGGTCCCTATAGGGGTCAGGAGTGTGCATACTGACTGTTCAATTTTGATTTATCCGGCAAAGGGCAATTTTACCTTCAAAAATGCGTGGGCGCTGGCCAAAACCTTCGGTCAGGATTGAATTGACCAAAAAGTCCAGAGCCAAATTAATGGAAGTCGACTGTATTGTACTGTACTGAGGTTGTGACAGCAGTAGTCAAGCTGTTTTCCTCGACACAAAGAGCACTTGCACGAATCGCGAGAGCTAGAGAGAAGAGACCTGTGCAAGAAGCATGTGCTGGATTCATGTGGAGAACAAATGACGAAATGTGGCATTCTGTCTCAAACGCATGCAAAAAAACACACATGATTTGGCACACTATCCCCTTATCATCTGGTTTTGTCCTGTACAATCCTTTCTCATTTCACCTGGAAGATACGATCACACCTTGCAGGACGCTCCTAGCACAAAAGAAAAATGTCTGTCTGGATAGTACTGCCGTGTGGAATTGTTTTCGACCACGATGGCAGGGGCGTTAGCTCTCAGGAAAAAAGGCTAGTTGCGATGCCTCACCTCGTAGACAGCCTTTCCTAGCATCTTGCCCACAAACTCGAATAGGGACAGGTGATTCTCGTGGATGTATGATGTGGGCGATGGGTATAGCCTCTGCTCAGAGGTGGCCTGCATGTCAAAGGCATAGAATGACTGTTACAACTGAGAGGTAGTGCATGGGAGGTGGGGCTGTGCAAGCAAGAAAAAAAGAAAGAAAAAAAATATGCATGCAGCCTTAACTCCAGCTTTGCACATTCAAAGCTCACAGGGAGCAAAATACTGCAAAAAGTACAAGTTTGGCATATATTTTCTGCAGTAATAATAAACCTTTCCCAGCCACATAAATGGAAAAAGATTGAAAGAATAATTTATCAGCCTAAACTAATTGCCCTTTAGCGTCCCGTTAACAACCCAAAGCAATGCATGGGATATGGGTGGAATGGCTCAGGATTAGTTTCCACCACCTGCAATTCTTCAACACGAGCCTGCAGTGTAGTACCCAAGCATTTTTGCATCCCACTCCCATTGGAATTCCGCAGAGAATAGAACAAACAGAGACAATGCTGCACTCACCCTGAATAGATTGAGGGAAGGGTCGAAGACCCTCTTGATCGTCTCCTCGAGAAACTCCTTGAACACACCGTCCTGGTCAATGCCTGCTTCATCTAGCCCCTGCAGTGCAATGCACATAACAGCGTATTGATGAAAAAAAACTTAAAATTAAGTGAAGATAACGCACAAGAATACCACATTTGTGATAGATTCAGGCAAGTGTATGTAGTGCTACTATCAGCATAAAATACAAACGTGAACAAGTAAGAAAAGGACTGCAATGCACTCTTACGTTTTCAAATTTGCCTGAATCTGTAACAGTTCAATAACTCAGGGTCTAAAATATACATTCAGGAGTACACTATGCTTAAAAACCGGCTACAGAGTGCTTTTATCCCATGCAATAGGTGGTCTGATAAGCTTTCCTGTTCACTTTTCAAATTACGCTGATGGAACAATGTATGCCAGCTGCAGAGAAACAGGAATAAAATTGTCTCCAAAAATTCTACATGCAAGGGCAGAAGCGTCCTCCCCTAAAAACGCTTACTGTCACACTCTGCAGAACAGGAAAATAAGCCCAACATGGCTTTTATGTAGCATTTCCTAAAAGAACAGAACATGATCCTTAACATTTTCGAACTGTCCTGCACTTGTCATTGTGCTTCATTGTGCTTAAATGAACAAAAAAAAAAAAAACATGTTCTCAAAAATACCTTAACAGCATTGCTGTAAAACAAAGCCTCAACTCCCAGTTCACCACTCTTGCCTGAGGCCACACCAAAGTGGCAGCGAGCGGGCGCATGAGTGATGATAGATAGAAAGAACAAGGAGAGAATATGTGCGCCACATGGCTTGGCTATCGATCGTGGTGCCATCATGATCGCTTGTGGCTGCCGGGGGAAAAGCAAGTGCAAGCAGCACTGTCCTGTTGCCTAAGCAACCCGTGCATGGCAGGGCAAAAGGCTGTACGAAACATGACAGCCATTACATGTTTATGGCTCCTGCAACTGCTGCTAGTGCATGCCGCCAGCAAGCCAGCAAAGGCACAGACTTCGACATCAGTATCTGTTACTCAGAGAGACCCGTTGCTGGGGTGTGGATTTAAACACCACGGTTGGATGTCTACGAGCGCGACTCCTAGTCAGGTTTTCATGTAGGCCGCGCTTTCTTTTTGATATGGACTTGCTCGGTGTGGTGCAATATGCAGAGGCGTGCTCGGCTCAGAGTGGAAATGTGCAGAAACCATCGACGATGATTGTCAATGTAAATGAATAATTGACACTTCAAGAAAGCTATGTGCTTTATTAAAGGGATGGTGCACTTGATGACAAATATTAATTTCAGTGAGGATATTTCGGTAGCGTTTGTTGCTTTATTACATAATTCCACAAACAACAGAGTCGTTAACCAGTACATCTCTAGTGGTGCATCTCAAAGAGCTATGATGGCTGGCATTTGCCAATGAACGCTCCCCAAAAGGTGAGTGCGCGAGCCCTTTGCATCGGGGCCTCTGTTGAAACCACTGACCGCCAATCACCAGTCATAAAAACGGCAAAAGAGGCAGAGAGAGCTATCATATAAACCAGAATATAAGGCAAAACACTTGAAAAAAAGCAAGCTGAACTCACCCCTCGTCCTATATTACAGTCTTGAGCAGAATGTGAACTGTCATCTGGCAACCTACGGCAAATTTTCCGAAGTGGCCAGCCCCCGCAGATTCCTACTACACTAAAATCTTCTTAACTTGGATTTCACGGGACCGCAAAAAATGCCCAAATTAACTGAATGTCGAATTATTGAGGGTACCCAGAAAACAAAAAGCAAATGCCTACTACCGTATAGTCTCGTGTAAAGGCCGCACCCGTGTAAGGGCTGCACCCCCAACATGGCAGCCAAAAATTTTGGGGAAAAAATTTACGACGAAGAAGCAATCGCGTTCGGTGCTCCGACGCCGTGCGCTCGCATCAGCGAATTTTGACGCGCTGTGTACTTCCCCGTGCCGCTTCTATAGATGGCTAGAGCCAAGATGTGCACAAGATCGGGGGGTGTGCACAAGTCACCGGCTGCGCCGGCACTATTTTGACCAAAAGGTTCTGTCACGTGCAAGAGCCGCACCTCGTCAAAATTGTGAAAAAAGAGTGCGGCCCTTAGACGAGTGTATATGGTACGTCAATGCGCTTTTATTTAGAAATGAGTCAGCACTGTTGCTGTTTTGCATAAAAGCAGAGCGGAAGCTGAAATTCTCGTCATCACGTGACTCATTGGCTCTCGCAGTGGCAATCGAGGCCTCGTGACTTTCTTCGCGGCATGGCTGCACCGCACACCTTCATTTGCGACACACTTTGTACTATCGCGATGTAGCCCGTGCTCTTCAACCTCGACAGCTTTGCAGCGAGTAAAAATGAAACAACTGCTTGCCGCAACCGCTGCGCAGAAAACCGTGGCTACTATAGACGCGATTATGAACGGCGACGTTGTGGTGCTGAAGGCACGCGCCCGACGCACCCACCGAGTGTGAACGAAACTAGCATTCGCCGCAACAACTGAGGACGAAACCCCGGTCGCTATCAACGCGATCATGGATGGCACCTACGCACTTTTCTAGGCATGCAGCCGAAGCGCGTAGCAAGTAAAAACTAAACTACTCTTCGCTGCAACCGCTGCGGAGAAAACCGCGGCCGCTATCGACGCAATCGTGGATGACGACTACGCAATTGTGAAAGTCCGCAGCCAACGCGGTGTTGTGTGTGGCGGTAAATGCAAGAATACAGGCTTTAAAGACACAAATAGGCACGAAGAGTTCCAGCATTGCTGTAATTCACATACGATTTCAGCTGATGACTATGGTGATGCGGACTCCGTCGCTTCGTTTGGGTTGGACGCTGTGGCACTCCTTGTTCGCCGAGCTCCCAAAATTGTCTGATTAACCAATGTACAGCCAAATAAGCTCAAATTAACGAGAGTTTGATTTCATTGAATAATGCATACACCGGCCCAGGACCAGAGGACAAGTCAGAATTAACCGATTTTCCGAATTAACCAGGGTCGAATTAACGAGGTTTTACTAGCATAAATAAAGAACGCTAGCTGGAGATACGTCATAATTCAACGGCTTTTGCTCTGCTGATGTATATTCTAGGCTAATTGCCATACAATTTGACAAGATGTTCAAATTTCATCCTAAAACCAGTTACACACAGAAACACATCAAGCAGTATCTACACGGCAAAATTCGCAGTCTTAAAAGCCATAAGAAATAAGAAGAGAATGTGTTATGTTCTCTGCTACAAGCCAATGTTATTCAATTCCTCTAGGAAGATGTTAGCGACCCGGCTTCACTTTTAGGATGTCATCTCTAATAAAGAAATGCTTTTTTTTTTAAAGCCTCCTTGGTCGCAACCACAAGGCATGTCCCAAAGTTCGTTGACATTATTAATCAGAAGTTGCCAAGGTTGCAGAATCCTGTTTTCCCTTTCTGGTGATATCGCAGATGCACACGAAGTACAGAACTCTTTAAGTAGTGTGTCTGGTATTTTCACAATTGAGGTTTCGAGATATCTGGAGTCAGACACAAAAGCTTTTTGAACTAAGGGGCGAGAAACCCATGGAGTTGACACTGTGGCAAGAAAAAATCTCGACTTGACCATTATGCCAGATATTAGAGTTCGAGTTAACGAGGGTTTACTGTATTAACAGTACTCCGAGACTTCTGCAAACCGTAAATTGTAGAACCACACCATGCAGTAAATGGTAACGGTCCTCCGAGACTTCTGCAAATAGTAAGTTGTAGAACACTCGTTGAAGCAGTTTACATATTAAGATCTTGCAGTACTGGTGACTTAATTTGGAGGTCTGAACACCGCAGTATCCAAAAAGTATTTGACAATTACAAATGAATCCGAACTTTGATACACACTTGCTTACGTGAGTTTTATTATTTTTAACGCATGAAGTAAGGCAATATCAGTTTCCGAAAACTGCTATTAATATGTGCTGAGTCATGCTGGCCCATCAACATACCTGTTCGTTGATGAAGCGCACCCTGATGACACCCTTGAGGCCTTGAGGAGGAAGCATGGCCAGCTGTTGATAGCCATCCTGAGGGGCAACAAAGAGAGCAATTTATTGAGAAACCAGGTAAAGCTTCGCAGTCAACGAAGAACCAAATTGACTTGCCTGCTGTATACAGTCAAACCTTGTTAATACGTAGTTGGCCGGGAACAACGTTTAGGTACGCACTAAACGATGTATGAATTAAACACCAATGCCAGTTTAATGGCTACTTACCGGCCGGAAAAGAACCACGTCACCATGCTCAACGCATGCACTCAGACAGGCTTTATTTGCGGGTAGGCAGCAAAAAATCGGTAATCTTCACTTGCCGCCGTGGCGGCCTTGTCGCAACGAGAGCATCTTCGAACTCGATAAGGCTGCGAGCCAGTTTGTCCGTGCGGCCCCGCTTACTCACTAAATTAACACGCACGGTGTAACGCGTGCACTGGTAAACATGAACACATCTCGTTCGATGACCGCAGAAATTCGCTGTCAGAGCGCTGAGTGAGGAGGCATGGCAGCAGCAGCGAGCGTGCCGCCGTCTCTCGCTTCAACGCGAACTAGACGTTGAAAGTACAGTGCATACGAAGCTACCAGTGCTAGTTGCACTTTGACTGCAGATCGCTTTGAAGATGAGGCCCGTGCGGGCGCGCACTTTTTCCACTCAGCAGATCACTTTTAAGATACGGCGGCCGTCGCCCAAGTAAACCCCTCCCTTTCTCACCTCCCCCAACGTGCGCGACAAAAGCAATGCGCTTCCGCCCCACCTTTCTGCCTCACAAGCTTTCGCTTGCACCTACAGCGTAGGGCGCGCAGCGACGATGTTGCCGTGTTTGGGCTTTATACGGAGCCTTAAAGCGACGTCCATAGTGACGGCAGAAATGCGCTTCGCAATAAAATGTAAAAGGACTTGCATTACACATCTCACAGGTGATGGGTGTTCCACGATAGGCATTACCACGACTGCTGCGCGCATCGCAGTGCGCTAAAAGTTGCTGCTCTAGACGAGTGCAGATGCATCACAGATGCTTACTTGGAGTTATAATAAAAAGATTATTTTTGTGCAATCGAAGCTGCTCTCTCCCTACTTCCTGTAGTATAATTTGGTATGCCTCGCGTTATATTGGTGGTTGCGCTGAATACTAGCAAATGCAGTACTTCGACAACAGCGAGTCAGTCAAATGCCTCACACTGAAGAAAAACAACAGAAGGGGCTTGCTGCAGAAGCTGTGCTGCAGAAGTCCTGCTTGCATGTGGTAC
The DNA here is from genome assembly GCF_013339745.2 of Dermacentor silvarum. Taxonomy (NCBI): domain Eukaryota; kingdom Metazoa; phylum Arthropoda; class Arachnida; order Ixodida; family Ixodidae; genus Dermacentor; species Dermacentor silvarum. The sequence continues at coordinate 86,081,460 of NC_051156.1, forward strand.
AAAATATTGGAAAAAAGAAAAAATTTTCTTGCATTTCTTTTCTAGCAACAGTCATTGCAAATTGTACAGCACCACATCGTTTTGGCTGGGTGTAAGCGCAGCGTTTGCCTTTTTATTTGTTAATTTTGCAGTGCCACCTCCTATCCTGAGCTTACTGCTTGACAGCAAATACAATGAGCGATGGCTGGCACAGGTTCAAACACCCTTGAGTTCATGGGCATTTGATGCCGTATAATAAGGCATAGGTTGACAAGAATAGACAGCTAGTGCGAATTAATCAATTTCCTAAGATAAACTGAGCAAGATAAGCAATCTTTTAGTATAATAGCTTACTAGTCAAATTTTTTACCATTGACAATGTAATTGCAATGTTTCGACATTTTAAATAACCAAACTTGCAAATAATTGCATGTGCATATTATTATTCAATATTCGATTCGATATTTGTAGTTAAGTATCTGTATTATATTCGTATAACAAAATTTTGATATTCGCACACCCCTAGTCGTTACTGATTCGGCTGATTTCCGATAGCTCATTTTCGATAAGACTATCACTAGAATTACGGTGATGGCTGCAATGCGAAAAGTTTACCCTAACTATCTGAGTGGAGCGCATCATGCTTCGAAAGAGCGTACAAAGTAAAATAAAATCGGACCCAATGCTGTTGGCATTCTCGGCATCTCAATGCCCGGATCTATACTGCATCCTCAGTTGCAATGTTATGTTACTAAATTGTAAAGCGATACTTACAAGGAAAAAAATAAACCTGACGATAATTCGGTTTTGACCATGAGAATTTGTGTTTACAAATTTGTGCATCTCGGAATACTAGTATTTTTTACCAGACGTCTGCAAATATTCAAAATTTTTAATATGCATCAAACAGTCTCGATTCAAGAATTGGCTGTTGGAGGTTGTCACAGACGATCGAGTTCCTGGACAAACACACGTCACTTATGCGTAATAGTTGCCAGCCACTGAGTAAGCATGTCTTAGGCAGCCTATGAATTCGCTGTTTCGATTTCAACAAATAAACTTAATTTTTGACCAATCTCATCAAGTCTGTATTCATTCAAAATAATTCGCAGTATGAGAGGATTGCCTTTCGCTCTTTCAATGAGCACTATGCGCTCTACTACATGTATTCAGGACGTTCGGTTCTTTTTTTTTTTTTATTACTTTCAATGTCATCACGCACCAGTTGCGATCATACTGTAGCAGAGTGTACATGTATCAAATAACGTAAACAAGCCTTTTGTTGCCGAACAGGCTCCACGAAATCTTTCATTTAACTTTTTTAGAAATTGTAAATACTCGATGCAGTGGAACCACGTTGATACGATTCTGCTTAATACGTTTTTCAGGATGATACGTTTTTATTTCTTTTCTAGAAAATACAATTTGGTTGGGTAATACGTTTGATGATACGATTCCCGGATGATACGCTTTATTTTCCGGTTCCGGTGAAGATCGTATCAACAAGGTTCTACTGTATTCTAGTCAATATTGGATGGTTGTTTTTCTCAAATACTTGTATTAACGATCCAATTAGAACATTTTTTCTATTTGAACACTTCTTATTAATTTCTATTGTTCTGTCCGTACAGATGAGAAGTTCTGTCCGTACTCAGTACGGATGAGAACAAAAGGAAACACGGGTAAGAGGGAGGATGGATCGAGGCACCGCACCACGTGCGGCACACTCTTGCGAAACACTGCCCAAGACGACCGTGTTTATGTGTATGGCTGCTGTAGCTGTACAACATTAAGCTTCATTGATATTTGTGTAAACAAACACTGATTATGTCTCCCGTGTGCCAGAAACCCCATTTTTTTCATCTCCTGACAACACTAAACCAGTTCGTGAGCCGGTTCAGTGTTGCGAATTGGTCTGGTTCAGATTTATCCGAACTGGAACTGAACCGGAACAAAATCGGAGCGTACCGAAGCTGAGCCAAAGCAGTATTCTTCTCTGTTCGACCCCCTGATTAGGTATAAATAAGTTTCCGTTGTGAGAAAATAAATTCTGCATACTTTTTTATTTCCTTCTAACTGGAGGCATGGTACTTCTTTTTTCTTGTAATAAAAGTCGAATTCGCATTATACTCAGATGTGCATAATTTCTTTATGCTGAACGTTTAAGCTGTGCATTAAACTTGGGCTTGATTAAAATTGGGTAAATACAGTCTTTCTGTGTCCATATGTTTTCAAACCACAGATGTGGACTAGGCCCCATTGAACCAACATTGCAACTCTGAACGAAGGACTAACAGGGTCCACATGCATAAAACGTGCATCACCATTGTGGCATACTGACCTCGACGATACGTGTCCTGTGCACAGTGATGAGTGTGGACTGGGACAGTGCGCAGGCAGACTCGGTGAGGCCCAACACCGCCTTCTCGTTGGTCACATACTTGCGGAACAAGACCACCCTCTGCGTGCACATTCAGAAGCAGTTGCCACAAGCTGAGAATGACTCAAGGCAAGACCAGGTAACAGTGATAGCAGAAAAAAGAAAATAAAGCCATTCTTCTCTTTAGAGAACGTGAATGCCTTGTCAAAGCAAAGCAAGCACTGCACCACATGTAAAAAAAAAAAAAAAAAAACACTACCATACTCCTTGCTTTTGAGAGCAAACAAGATCAAGCACGATGGACATGCGATCTGTTGGCGGTCAGCTTACTGGCAAAAAAATAATCGGGATGTGCGCGCGGTAGTGCAAAGCATGTCGCAAATGATGGCGCTCGCCGCGGCCGTGCTGCAAAGGAAGTCACGAAGCCTCGATCGCCGCTGCGAGAGCCAATCAGTCACGAGATGACGAGAATTGCAGCTTCTGCACTGCTTTTGTGCAAAATAGCAAAAGGATTTGCTCATCCATTACACTATTACAGTTAAACCTGCTTATAACGAACCTCCACATAACGAATTCCTGGATATAACGAAGTTTTTCGATTCCCCGCCGTTACTCAATAGAAGCACATGTATTTGAGACCTCTACGTAACGAAGTGGCAGCGGGAGACCCCCCCTCAATATAACGAATTTTCCCCTTCAACCACCTAGAGGTTTCGCCTCAAATTTTGTCATTTTTGCGCGAGCAGCAACCGGAAGCACCTTCTCCGCCGCGATGGAATGCGAAGCGAGCGCACGTGTGCATGTGTGCGTGCGTGTGCAAGGCGGCCCTGCATCCCTCGACCTGGCGATCTTGCCGCCACGGGCATGACCTTTCCCCCTCCCTTCATTCAAATCTGATCCTGCCGCTTGCTGCAGCTGGCCTAGCCCGCCAAGCCGGCACTCTCCTTTTCCAGCTGATGTTGCCGACGCGCTGGTACACGCTGTGGCACATCAGACTCGATGAGCGCGGACACGCGCTGTCAGACGCTGGCGGCGTGTGGAAGCACCGCTGGAGAAGCGAGCGAAGTGACCTTCGTGCTGTTGTCTATCGCTTCAACGCAAACTGAGCGCCGAGAACACACAGCACGCAGAAAGCTCCGAGCCGCCGACGCACCTACACTGCTAGACTCTGCCCCAACGCAGATCGCTTTCAAGATACGGCCTGCGCGACCGCGCGCCGCCCCGCTATCCCTGTGATATGTGATATATACTATTCGAACTATTCAATTCGAAATTATTTGACCTAATCACTATTCGCTTCGAATTCGCTTCGAACCTCAAATTCACTATTCGCCCATCCCTACACATAACTGAAAAGTCCCGTGTTTACATCCTGTTCGAAGACAACAATATTTTTTTGTTCAGCAGGATTGTGTCATGACACACTGACCGAAGGAAAGCATTGCCCAAAGATCTATCCTTAATGTGTATATTCCCATTAAAAGTTTATGGAGTCTAACTCAAATGAAATAGCTAAGTGCCAGCAAACACAGTGATAACCAGTCTGGTAGCAATAAGGACAATAGCATAATGACGCCAATAATGATGACAGCACGATGACAATGATGGCAAGACAATAATGACAACTGACAATGGCATGATGGTAACAGTGATTGACAATGGCAGAATGATGACGATCGACAACAACTATGGCACAATGCTGACATGGCAATGACACGATGACAGTTGCACGACAACAATCAGCAACAGCATGATAATGACGGTACTGCAATGACTGATGACGGCACGGTGGCAACAACGATCTGATGACAGCACAATGAGCACAAAGAGGCTCGCATGGCATGGACGCAGGATTGAATCCTAGGTTGGGACAAATGGGATTGCCTTTCTTTTTTTTGGCAACTATTTCGAAAAAATGAGACAATCATAAACGTGATACATACTTTCACCAGGCCACAAAACCTGGAATAATGTACTTTCAATAACTTTTAGAAGAAATACAAATAAATATATACATAAAAAAAGACAAGATGCAAAAGTGAAGGGGGCTAAAGTACAAATTAAATAGTAGAAATAGTAGTACTAGTATAGTATTCTAGTAGTAGCAGCTAGGACACCACAATAACAAACATATACACACGCAAGTACGAACACACCTGACAGCACAGGAAGATTCAAGCTACACTGTAGAAAACAGCACAAGGCACTGTGCTTAGGAAGAAAAAGAAAACATATGGAAGTGCTAAGCTTGCAACTAAATTTTGTTGGAGAAATAAAACTACACACATGTAATCAATGCCCCTACGCAAACTAATGGAAAACAGCAGGTAAAAAGAAGCAATAAAGAAAAAACTTCACACTGAAATGTGGTGTTGTTCATGGCACAGAATGGGAGGAAGTTGATCTACCTTGTGGATTTTCACAGAACTTATTTGCTTCTTTTCACTGCTTCAATGTTTCTAGTGCATTAGGTTCCCAATTAATTTGACCGCATGCTACTATCAGCTGGCTTCCTGGTTTTAAATGATAGAGCCGCTGCTTCAGAAAGCTGTCAGTCCCAGTTTTTATCTTCGTAACAGGACAAACTTTTCCCTCACATCTGAAGCCTGCTTTACAAGTACGCTGAAATGGTTCACTTTAGAAAGCATTCCGCTAGAGTAATGTAAATGGCGACTTTTTGCTTGAGTGAATAGGCAAGAAATTTCACTTTGATACACTGGAAATCTCATTAGAGTTTTGGCCAAACCTCGCCAGGTTTGGCCATTTTAAACAGACAAGCGCAGTGTATACAATGCGTGCTAACGGTCGCATCTGCAAAGTATTACATCGATGTGCACCACGAAAACAGCCGAAATTTCAAACCAAACTTCGTGCACCCTTCTTCTCAAGAAAGCCGCACATCCAGTCGGATAGCCGAGGTCAGATGCAGAACAGCGCCTACATAATTCGCATTTCTGAATCAAGAAGGTATGTTCAGACAGCGGTCGTAATGTTGGCAAAGCACGCACCTGTCGTGAAACCCGTATCATGTGCTACTAGCGTTAAGATCAGTAACAATGCTGGTCGGTCATATTGTCAGTTGCATACGTTAAGCTTCTTAAGACCGCTCAATCAAAACGTGAGCTGGCCAGTTGCGTCTCAGTGAAACACAAGCGCACACTGCTACTACCAGTGCCTCCAACTACGCACGCACGCATACACAGTTATGGCCGTTGCTCTGGCTGGGGATGCCGGAAGTCGCGTCAATGGAAATTAAAAACCAAAACTGTGGCACTTGTTGGCCACATCATAACTGTCGTATCTGTATGAAATGTAAATGTAGCAGGCCTTCCAACAAATACACTCACATGTGTGACGACTGTAGCGCTCTTAACGCTTCATACGACTGTAGTCTGAACAATTTAGACCGCTTTTGCATTCGCGCTTGCATTTCTTGCGAAAAATCTGCACATTACGTCCACAGTCTGAACGTACCTTCGCTCATTGCGACACATGGCTTCGAGACTCATTCAAAGCTACAACAGTTATTTGTTTGATCTGTTGCTTCCCTAGACAATATAAAGTTTAGAGAAATAACAAAACCTACCGACTGAATGTCTGCGAGTCTGTTTTACCCCACGCCACAGCAAAAGGGACATACTTCTGTTTCGTCTGCTTGTTTCCATGTGGTGCAGTCGCACAGAAAACAAAATTATCTGCCATTTTTTACAGCATTCCGGCGCGCGATCATGCTCTTTGATTCACTTGTGTCTGCCTCATTGCTCGTGACGGTGGCACTGACTTATACCGCTAATCAGACGTTCTCGTGCACAGCGCACAAAATCGTGTGCTGCGTGAAACGATCGACCAACGCAACAGCTTGTGCGCGAGAGAGAGATAGAAAGAAAATAGTGTGGGGCCCTTGAAGTATGCGTCGCACTATCCTCCGGCTCTGGTATAGGGGAACGCAGGGAAGGAATTTCACTTGCCGAGGCTAGACGAGGGCAAGTAGAGAAGTTTCTATGTTGGTGGTGAAGCTCGCTTCCTGAAAGCATGGTTTTACGACACTTCAAATATTTGTATCTCTACTATTATTGAATCAATAAAAAAAATACTTGCGGTAGAACGTTCCCTAGAGGGAACAACTTCCAGTGTATAGCATAATTTGCTATGTGGCCTGGTGAGGGGCCCTTTAATGCTGCGCATTTCTGTTTAACCCTCTCAGGGTCAATGACGTACATGTACGTCATCGCTTGTACATTTAAAAAGTGTGCCTCTTTTGATCATTTCTTTCGCTTGGCATGTGCTGCCACTCGACGGGAACACGTGGAATTTTTTACTTGCGCCCGATGTCTCTCGTTTTTTTTTCATTTTGTTAATTTTTTTTTGTTTATGGCAACGGCGCGTCGGCTCTCGCTCGTGCATCCGGGCGCGTGCGTGCGGTGGTGCCAAGTTTCGGTTTTCTCCTGCGGCGGCTCCCGCTTGTTGCACACGCTAAACTGATGGCTATCGGGTTTCAAATCTCTCAAAGGGTGACCGCTTGTTACTCGATCATTTATCGCTCACAGTGGTGCGATTACACCTGTTCCCCGGCAGGCACGTATATACACAAACGATGCTGCCGTTTTTGCGTTTCCTTTTTTTGGAGACCACAAAAGCTCTATTGCACCTTGTTGGTGATAAGACGAAGGCTTCTCACTTGTTTCGGCTTCCGGACGTGCACACAACCATTTTTCAGTGCGCTTATTGTCTTATTCATGAATAAACATTGCGTATTTTACAACACAAACAATTTTTTCGTCACTTTACGGTCACCCTAAAAAATTACGACCATATTTTTTTTCGGAATAGGCTCTTTCGAAGAATTTGTATCAGCAATAAAAAAAATCGACCCTGGGGGGTTGTATTTCGCAAAAAAATTCGACCCTCAAAGGTTTAACATTACAACATGCAATCCCATTGCTGACGATTGGCACTTTTCTGCATAGTGAACCTCAACACCTCAAAGCCAGCCTTAGGCGTCTGAAAACAGAAGACGAGCTCTCCTTTCAAAAGAAAGAACAAGATAGCTGCAACGAAATTGATCAAACGAAGCTAGTTCTGGTCATAATGCTGTGTCTGGTCATTGCGTGAACTGACCTCTTTGTGTGGGATGATGTGAGGCACCTTTTGCAGCAGGACCTGCGCTGCCTTCTTGCCCTTCTCCAGGTCACCCATGAATGTGCTCACCTTCACGTCCCTGCGAAGCCAGCAGAGCATGCATGAAGCAGTCAGTCAAGCACTCGGGGACAAGACGATAATGTTGCCACGGCAATATTGCTGTCTCGACATCATCACTGGACTCTGCTCAAAACTCAAGCCCATCCTCAGGATGAAAAATGAAATTAAAGACAAAAGTTGGCCCTCATACCTGCAAACTTTAAAATTCGTATAATCCCATGGACACAACACTGAGGGGAGGGGAGGGCAACAGCTCATTTTTTTTTAGAGCTTCCCCTAGGCTCGCACTTTTTCAGGGATTTACCTTTAAACGTAGCACCCAAGCAGCAACAACCTTAGCACAGCAAATACTGACAAGCAACTTATCTTTCTTTAAATCACAGTGACTTTTTCATCAACATTAGTCTTATCAACTTGACCTGCGTCAGCAACCTGTCTGCATAAACTTGCTCGAGGCAAGGACCCAACTTACATTCTTTCACCACCTGAAGACTCCCAATTAAATTTTTGGGACCGATGGAAGGAACGTTTTCATTAACAGAATTTATTTTTTTTTGAAAAACTTGATGAAACATTCATAATATCATAGACCAGCCTGAATTCGTAAACATTATGCAAATTGGCAGGTATGAGCCACTCACCAGAGGAAAAGCAGAAATGTTCTAGACTGTTCCCACTATCTTGCAAAAGAAGTGACCAGCTGGCACAATTGAGACCCGAGACTCCGATGCTGCTGAGGTTGCTAGTTTATATTTCTCAACAAAAGCATTCTGCTGAACCTGTAATGTCCTCATCCCAACATCAGTCAGCTCAACCGCACAAATGGTATGCAAGGTACTACAAAGTGTTTGCTAGTAAAACTAACCCCTCAAATGATTTTGCCACGGAGAACACATGTGGTGGCTGAAAGAGAAAAGTAGAACACTGCTGTGCAACTGCACATAATGTGCACTTAGAACTTGGAGACATTTTCTCTGAAGACGAAAGAAGTCAAAACCTTCCTCTAATGAGCTATTCCAGATGCATAGTCAATGCAATTGTCAAAAAACCAGTGCAAAAATTTGACATCTGCAGTCACAAACATTTCAGGTTGAGCCATGGTCATTTGTCCTGCCATAGCATGCTGCTGTGTGACAAAAGACTGGCAGTGTGCCATAGGAGAAAAACATTTCATTTCGCATTACTAGCAGCAGTTGGCACAGCGCTGCATGCAACTACGTTTGATTCATTTGTGGTGTTTTACTTGCCAAAACCACCATCTGATTATGAGGCACGCCGTAGTGGGGGACTCCGGATAAATTTTTACCACCTGGGGTTCTTTAACGTGCACCTAAATCTAAGTACACAGGTGTTTTCTGCATTTTGCACACATCGAAATGCTGCCACCGTGACGGGGTTCGATCATGCGACCTCGTGCTTAGCAGCCCAACACCATAACCTTAGTATTAAGCAACCACGGCTGGTTTGCAACTATATTTCCTGTTAGATATAATAACACAACTAAAGATGGTGAAAGTCACTGAATAGTCACAACTGTAGTAGTTGTGAGTGGCTAGGTGGTGAAGTGCACAAGTAGTAAGATGATAGGAGGTGGAAGCATCACCGTGTCAATTAGACACAATGCGCATGCACAGCAAGCATGTTGGAGGAGGTCCTCTGGTGAAGGCCCATGGTGGCACCTACTTGATGAGCCAGTGGTCCGCCGGAGTATAACTGCGCCGGCAGTCGCGCTTGTACAGCAGCATCAGCAGCGTGTGGCACGAGCAGAACAGCTGGTTTGTGTTCACCGTTTTTAAATCTGGACAGAGAAAAACAAGAGACAGTTTTGTCACAAAGTGCAGGATGGCAATGCCTGCTCAGGATGACGCACTGGGGACAAGAAATGCAGCTTGTAGGAACATACCTGGTTCTTCAGGTAGATGTACAAGGTGAATAAAACATGCAGACACATGACAGAAAGACAGATCACCTGGCCACAGCACAGTCAACTTACAGTACTCCCCTCCCAGAAAAACAGTAAGGAATATATTTGTGCGCGCAGTTTCCATTACTCATTTGTTAGGCTTGGTGTCAATCCATTGTGGTGAGCTGTGAATGTGATCATCAAAGCGTAGATTACTCGCAATACACCTGATCGGAGCATCAAAAGCAATATGGATTTTCTGATCACTGACAGAGCCAAAAATGCTGCTTCAACGGCTGCTTCAAAATGCTCTTCAATCACAGACCTGTCACATGAGAAGCAGCAATGCTTTTCTTTGGCAAATATGCCCAATTCTGGAACCGTTTCGTAACAAATTGCCCTCAGCCACTCAGCAGAAATGGCCAGATGCGAGCGCACAATGTTCATGTCCACAGGAGAAGGTAGAACCACAGTGGGAACAAGACTACCTTTCTTCCGTTACCGAGTTGATTGAGCAGAGCTTGACATTGCATCTGCTTTGCTTCTCTGTCGTTCTGCAGCCAAACTGTCTCATGTCGTGAGCAGAAGCACTTATGAAAAATGCAAATTCAACCAGCTGCGCCGCTGAAATGCAGAGAAACCTCCCTGGCATAGGAGTCAAGTGTACAGGAAGAAACAGAAATGGCAGCAACTTTCTTTGCACGGCCATCATATTCATGAAACTGGGTGCTCTGATCATGCCTGAGAAAAAATCAACCAGACTTCACATGGCTTCTGAAATTTAATTCTTCTTCTTTCTGGGGTTTTACGTGCCAAAACCAGTTCTGATTATGAGGCACGCAAATTCTGAAATTTCAATAGCCATTACACATTGTTTCTTTCTGTAAAGTTGGGTGGTAATGCCACGAGAAGATGTGAATAATTGGTCTGCAACTGCATCTATACAGTATAGACCACTTATAACGTAACCGCTTATAGTGCAGGACCGGATATAGTGCGGTCTTTTCAGACTCCCGGTAATTTTCACATAGCACTCCATGTATACACGTATCGCTTATAGTGCAGTTGCGGAAAACGAAATACCAGTTACAGTGCGGCTGCCTGGGAGTACGGAAGTCAGCGGAGACGGCGAACGCTCCCCTCAAATGGGCGCCCCAAGGAGTGCTCGAGGAAGAAAGAGACGAAGTGGAGGAGAAGGGCACGTGGTGCGAATGAACAGCCAGTAAAGCTGTAACCAGAATGTTGAGTGCGAGTCGTGAAATATCACGGCGCGCATAGTGAGCGAGGGCCACGAAACGGCCAACGCTCGCTTCACGATAACGGCAGTAAATAAAACTTCAGCGGGCGGCGCCGGCACGGCACGGCGAAGGGCGCACGCGGAGATCGTGGAATGTGAGGGAGGGCGGTAGGGAAGCAACTCCGCCGCTTCGGTGGCTCCCCTCGCCCTCCCTCGTAGCTCCCTCACTTTTGACTGTCACCGTGCGCGCCCGCCGCTGTGCAGGCGCCACCGCTACAGCCGGCCCGGCGCCAGCTCCCCGAAGTTTCGTTTTCTGCCGTTATCGGGAAGCAGGCGTTTGCCGGCGTGGGTAGTTTCGTTAGCAAGCCTGGGACAGCGCCGCTGCTTCCCTCTGTGCCGTAGCTGCAGCGTGCAAGGTCAACACGTGACTAGAAAGTAGAGGAAGCATAATAGAGAAAGAAGGGTTCACTGCCGTTTTGTACGCATGGCTACGGTAGCGTGGCTGAGACGTTGGCACGGCACGTACACGCATGTTCCGGCGCAACGCAGAATCGGCGACCTTGCCATTTGAGAGAGGGTGAAATGGCCACCGCGTTTTTTTTTCTTTTTGGTTTGTTCGTGCGCGACATTGAGGGGTCTCCCCTAAGCTTTTACTCTATGGCGGTGCCGGAGAAAAGCCAGTCGGAGGCGCCGCTGTGTGATTTGGTTCGAATTAACGAGATTCGACTGTAAATTGAATGCAAACGTTCTAGCCGCATTCCTCGACTGTCGCATACGCGTGGCGGCTCGGTGCACATGTTTTGCATATGTGCGGGCCTTGAAAATTGTTGCTTTGGTTATAGTGCGGTACCGCTGATAGTGCGGATATTCGCAACTCCGGCGACTTACATTATAAGCGGTCTACACTGTATTCTGTTAAACATTAAAGAAAATGATTTTACCTTTCTTTCGAATTCAATCACGATGCATCAGATTTTCAGTGATGCTACTGCGGACTTATGATTTGGAGCAATTTTTGGAGCAGCAGAAATTTCATTTTGGAGCACTTTGGAGCAGGCAATTTGGCATTTTGGAGCAGCTTGGAGCAGCTGATTTTTCACATCCTGAAGTATTTCGAAAAAGCGAGTTGCAATTTACATTCAAAAACCTGAATAATTCTTATGTTCTCACGAGAAGCTTCGTAAACATTTCCATCTATTGCAGATCTCGTGGAGAAAAAAATGCACTTGTGTGCATGCGACACACACAGACACAAATTGATATCATTTCGTATATTGCTAGTTTTCCCAGATGTCATCGGTAATATCCAGAAACAGAAATGATGGACACATTGGCGGAACGCAGTTATAACCACGTCATGCTGCGCTTCAAACAAGCTACTAGCTGCGTTTCCGGAGTAGATAACGTCCGCCGATGAATCGCCAATTAACCTTGAAGCCGGGAGCCTCGGCAGAAACCGCACTTTGCCGTCGAGCCGCCTTGCAAGGCAGACGCCGCGTCGGCGCCGTGCGTGGCACCATAGAATAAAGAACCAACTTTAGAGAAGGGAAACTGTAGCTTCCACAGTGGTACGAAAATAAGAAGCGGCAGCGCATGGAACTTACTTAGGCATAAGACAGATGGCGCTGCTCAAACAGGAAGCGGAAATGTAGTTTTTTTTTAGCAAAATTCAATATGGCCGCTTTTTACCGGTCGCATACGCTGGTACGCGCCGAGCTCACCCGGTTGGCGTTGCAGCACGCCTCATTGCCTTGGCTGCCGCATAGTTTTCGCGTTCTAATTGCCAGGAGACCAAAGAGCCTCTACTGACGCCCATAAAAACAAGCCACAAGTGAGTGAACAGAACGTGCGACTTTATTGGCAGAAGACAAGCAGTGCACCTTCTCGTACAAGAGCAGAAATAAAAACTGCATGTCGAGATGCGCTGGAATCATTAACGCGAGCTCGTAAACGGCTCACTTTCGTCGTCGCACATGGCGGCCTGGTAACGAGCGACGACCAGCAGTGCAAGCAGATTGGACAGTGTCCCACCTGTTTGCACCGACAGTCGCCGTTGAACATGAGCAACTTGCATTGCGAAGCAATCGGGTGACGCAGGCATCTGCTGCCGCAGCCAACACAACGACATGGACTACCCGGAAATTTAAAGTTACCTCCGTTCGAACCTGCACGTTTCTTTTTTGTTATTTCGGGGGCCGCGAATGTGTAGGTCACACTTGGTGCCCCTCTATCTTTCAATATGGACATGGTCGGTTTTGTGGGCATCACCTTCGGCAGCCTTTTTGCGGGCCTTTCAACTTCACACACATCGGACCATGTAAGCATGTATGCTGGTCTAGGATTGCCGCAAAAAACACACGAGACGAAGAAAGAGATAACACGAAGCTGTACTGACAACTATTTATTTAATGAAACGAACGCCGAACTTATATAGATCAGACAAACGTGTGCACCCGAAATGCAACGAGAAATCCAATAAAAACACAGAGCGACTTTCAACAGGGTTGCGATGCAAATGCTAGGATAAACATTTGTAAACTACCGAGGCACCTAACATGTGTGTATCACGTAGAAAAATAAAAAAGTTCCTTCTGGGTAACAGCAACTGACTGAAAACTAACGCAATCACCATCCTTAAAGTGTCGCATGACTATTGCCTCTACAACCTCTCTTTTCAGTTGGCTATTTCTTCTGCCGATAATCTGCTGTTACTCAGAAAGAACTTTTGTTTCTTTCCACGTGATACACACGTGTTAAGTGCCTCACTAGTCTATCAGCGTGTATCTTAGCATTTGTATCGCACCCCTCTTGAAGGTCGCTCTGTGTTGTTATTGGTTTTCTCGTTGCTTTTTGGGTGCACATGTGTGTCTGATCTATATAAGCTTGGCGTTCGCTTCATTAGATAAACAGTTGTCAGTACTGCTTCGTGTTGTCTATTTCTTTGTCTCGTGTGTTATTTGCGGTAACTTCCCAAATCACGAATCACCAACTGGCCTACATCTATACTCTTCTAAATGATGGTCACGCCAAATCATGGCCGAGGAAGGCCACATGCATAATTTTCCCATGGGTGCAGCAGGAAAGGACAGAACGGGGAGCACCAATCACAAAGCATGTAAATTGGAGGTTTATGTCATTGTGCGGACTGCAGGAGTGAATGCTTACCACGAGAGACTGCTTCCCAATGCAGCTGACCAGGCCGCCACGTCCGAGAAACGTAACACGGCAACCATAACCAAGTCAGATAACAGTGAAATGAGACTGCAATCAATGACCGCATAAGGTACACACAATACATTATACATTGGTGAAGATCCATATGGCAACAGTGAGCATTCACGTACATGGGTCACTTACGGCACATTCAGCTGTCCGACTACAGGCATAGCGCTTGCCTCCAACACACATGGTGGTCTGGTAATGAGCGACAACAAGCAGCGCGAACAGATTGGGCGGCGTGTCCCACCTATTCGCACCAACAGTCACCATTGAATATTAGCAACTTGCATTGCGAAGCAATCAGGTGGTGCAGGCATCTACTGCCCCAGTCAACACAGCAACATAGACTACCCAGCATTTTAGCATTAACTCCTTTCCAGCCTGCACATTTCTTTTCTTTGGAGGGCCGCTAATGTATGGCTCACACTTGGTGCCCCAATTTGTCTCACTATGGACAAGTCGGTTTCGTGGGCATCACCTTCGGCAGCCACTTTTGCGGGCCATTCCACCTAGGGGGCTATCAACTTCATACACCTCAGATCATGTAAGCACGTATGCTGGTCTATGTTCATGCCAAATTGCAGCTGACGAAGGCCTTAAGCAAAATTTCCACATGGCTACAGCATGAAAGGACAGAACGGGGAGCACCAATCACGGTGCGTGTAAATTGGGAGTCTACTTGCTGTGCAGACTGCAGGAGCAGGTGCTTACCTCGAGAGACTGCTTCCCAATGCAACTTACCAGGTCCCCACATTCGAGAAACGTAACACGGCGACCATGACCAAGTGGGACAGCAGCGAAACCAGACTCTGTAATCAATCACTTCAGTGTAGCACAAGGTACACTGAAGGTTATAGAACAAGGCAAGGCTACACCCAGGCAAGGCTAGACAAGCAGGGCTACACCCAGGCTATTGAGCAAGAAGAGCAATGCTGAATGAGACTAGGAATTAAATATGGCAATCAGAAAGCTTGTGTTCATGAATGAAGCCACTCGGCTCTGCAAGCACTGAAAGCCAAAAACATTAAGAAAAGTCAAATGCTACATAGCACACGGTGCAACGGTTAATGCAAGACGCATGTCGATGCTGCATCGGCTATTTCTGGAGAGGAATTGCACATGGCAGCATACACTAAGAAATATTGCTACAGATATGGTATGCTACTAGACAGTGAATGGTATTAAGTATGAGCACAGAATCGGTTGACCTTCATGTTTGGATGAGGAAGGAGAATTATCCCTAGCAAGAGTGGGGAATGAAATAGCTTGCATTTATAGAAAAAAATGTATACTCGGCACAAATGGAATTTGACATGACCAGGAAGCTGATTAAGGAAGGGCAAACTGATGGAACTCTTTTGGCCAGCGTCGTCCGTGCTTGTTCAATGGTTGCAGGTGCATCTCAACATGAAGAATTTCTAGAAAGTCTTTGTTGGGGTACCTGGATGACTCGGTCAATATCCGTGCTGGTGGAATGATGGCTGAGGCTCTTTTCAGTCTTGACACAATCCTCCGTAGACTTGATATCTTATCCAAATACTTCTGCATCCGCTTCTTTGTTTGTGGTGTAAAATCCTTGTAAATTCGGCTCCAGCCCCTTCCTGTCAGGGTAGATGGGGGCTCCTGTGATGAGGACCATGGTGTGCTTGGTGCAGATTCTGTTGGGGCAGAACAGTAACACATGAGATACAGCACAGATTAGCCAAACTCATGTAGGGCTTTCTTTTTGTTTGAACCAATTATGCTGAACCGTAAATGTGGAAAGACGTTCATATCATCTGCTACAAACAAATGACATGTATCTCAAGACTAGTGAGCCAATGCAGTATATATCAAGCATATTTATTTCTGAACTTGGTGTTGTTTACCTTGTAGTAACAGCCCTGTTGGCCTTGTTGGCCTTGTTGTAGCAAATGGCCTTGTTGTAGCAGGAAGTAGCTTGTCTTTGGTGTATGGAGTGCTGCTTTACACTGGTGCCATCCTCTTTACTGCATGTCTGGAACAGAAATTTTGATTGCATCAGAAATTGAAAAAGCACAATTTTGCAATATGAAATGCAAGAAGGTGTGACATATATAATGTAATGGTTTTAGACTGCAGAACACATGAAACTGTACACTTTGTTCTAGGGTGCTTAAGCAACATGTTAATTAAATGAATATTGCTACCTGCCTAACTACAATGCGTGTCAACAGCTTAAGTATTATTAGGATCACAAATGAGAGCATTTGTGCACTCATTTATAGACCAGAAGTTATCACGCTGCTGGTTCCACAAGCAAATGTACGACACACGTGAAGCTATTAGAACTGCTGCATTCCTTTTCCGCACGCACGTGATGCACCCCTTTATTACTGCAAAAATAAATTCCCCAAGGTAAATCAAACGGAACAGCAAGAACACTTGGAACCAACAAGTACGAAGTATGGGTAAATTATCATGCGTGCAACTCTTTAATACATTAAATTCAGTACTTTCACTTCAATTTACAAAAGGGTTATCCGGCTTTGTGGACGAAGGCAGTTGCCGGCGGAATCGAATATATATATATATATATATATATATTGATAAGGCTACTCAGTTGCCTATGGCCACGGTTACAACGAGATGAAAAATGTGACGGGCGTTCCGATATCGCTGTCTTTTCTTTCTTCATTGTATTTGCATAACGATGGCCACGCAACAAAACATCATTTCGGAAAAAGCAACGGAGGGTCCTGACTGCCCATATGTAATGCAGGATCTAGTTCGTTAACTTGTCTCCGCCTGTAAGTTAACGAGACGAATATTACATAACAATTCAAGAAGCAGCGATGTTAAACGACTTACCGGTATTGCCGTCCTCAGTCGCAGCAGAATCCGGCTCCCGTTTCGATGCAGACTTGTTCCGCATGGCTCACGACCGATACCTAGCTTTCGGGCTTACATTTCTCGCAAACCCGTCACTTCACCCCAAGTTAAATAACGCGAGGTGTCGAAGCGCGATAAACTGGTTTTAGCACAAAATAAGCAACTAGCATAAGTGTACGAATCAATGAATCCGTGCTTGCCGTGTTCGCGAAATATACCGGTAAAAATTTTAAATCCAGGCCAGAGGTCACGTGGGAGATCGGTGATGATGAATGTTATTTTGCGTTTATAATGGCAAAAAAGAAACAGTTGGTACTCAACAGTACAATCTCTAATTAAGAATAATAATTTTGTACTCTTTGTCAAGTAATAAAAACGCTTCAATGAGCGCGGGAGAAAGTTTGTAGGTTTAAATTGCGCTTATTACGGCGCCTCTAGCGGGAGCTACTGAACTCACTTAGGCATATTTTCGAGGGGATGTACTATGCTTGTTTTGTTAGCAGCGATTTTTTCGCCCTCTGTGGCCATTTGGTGAACTCGCGAGATTCCGGGGCCTGGTGGCACTGCTAAAGTCAAAGGAACCTGGAACTTTGAAAGTACCGCAACCGCCGGAGCGAGCGCAGGCAACACTGCGCGGAAAAGACGAGCAGCTCTTCCTCGGGTTTTCTAGGCTTGCTACAGGGAAGAACAGCACGATGGCTGCCGCAGTGGGCCCTGTGAAATCCACAAACAAAACCGCATTTCGTTTAGCTAGATACGATGTAAATTACAAGTACAGTAGCCGACTGATTTTTCGGACTCCAAAAATTCGGACTTGTTGGATATTCCGGACTTCATAGATGTACCGGCAGGATTCCCATAGAGCATAGGCATTTTCGCGAGCGATTTTTCGGACGAATCTAGGAGCCAATGTTCGATTTTCCGGACTAAATCGCTCGCTCCCCGCCACGCTACCCGATCTTGGAGGCCGCCATGTTGGATTTTCCGCTGGCTTGGCTTCCAGTGCCCCCCTGTATAGCCTTCAGGATCCGTACACGCACGCTATTCCCTCGTCTCCGAGGCCATGCCCGCTCTTCCTTGGCCGACAAAACGTTCTAAAAAGCTGCACTTGCTTTTTTTTGTTGGTTTGTTTGGTCTGTACCCTGTGTGCGGGTGAAAGCTTGCGAGGGTCAGCCAGCAACCGCAATTTATTCTCACGCACGCGAGAGAGCAAGGCGGCCGGAGGCGCGCGCGGACTTCGTTCCTCACGGGGCTTCGGTCGCGCGGTGCCTGCGCGACGGAGCTGCCGCGCAGGCACCGTATCTTGAAAGCAATCTGCTATGTGGCCGAAGTGTGCGCCCACGATCTGCGATGGGTACAAAGGGCGTGCGCCGAGTGCCACTAGCTCCGTATGCGCCGTTTTCTTTTTTTCGATGTTCGCGTTGAAGCGAGAGAATAGACAGCGCGAAGGTCAATATGCCCGCGGTCATCGAGCGAGATGTGTTCATGTAACCTGTGCGCGCGTGACACCGTGCTTATTTAGTTAGTAAGCGCATATTTACAACTTAATACGGCCGATAAAACTAACATCCTTACTTCGTATCGCTGTCTATTAATTGGCTATCGCAATCGATGCTCCGCCTTTTGGGCGAAAGTGCGACATTTTTCTCAAGCCGCTCTAAGCCTCATAACTTTTTTTATCTTGGGGGGGGGGGGGGGGGGAAGAGTTTTTCAGACTGTTCGGTTTTGCGGACTGCTCGATTTTTCAGTACCCGCGAAGTCCGGAAAATCGGTCGGCTACAGCACTCGGAAAGTGAAGCATTCAACTGTGCGCCATCCGTTCTAAATGCAAAGCGATGCCGACGCTCGTGTGTCACACAAGATTTTAAACAACACACGAGAAAATCTATATTTTAATTTTCAACATTGACAGGTCGATCGATCTTCTCACTACACTTTGTTATTTTTGACACAGCCGCCCGTATTGCATCGCTCTTCGGTTTGCTCGGTTCTGCATATTTCTGAGCATATCCTCGCTTTGTTTACTCAAGGCAAACCGCAGTCTTCAAAGCAAATGCGCGAAGAAGCTTTTCCATCACATTATGGCATTTAGGGAGCTCGATGAAATACCGCAAGGAGCTTCTCAGCTTTGCGATATCAACAAGTTCACCAAGTGGGAGTGAACTTGTCGCTCATTATTCGGTGCAGCCAGAGATAGCACGGCGCTTGCTGTCGCTCTTTCCGCTTAACTGGTATCGCGAAAAGCGCTTTCCTGGACTCCCGGCGGTTGCTGCACCCGAACATGCAGCACCCGGGCATTTCATTTCGTTGTGTTTTAAGTCTACGAAAGTTGCATATACACTAAATTATACGAAATGCAAAATCTGACCTCGTTGATGACTCGTACGCGCGGCGTGTGCGAGCAATGTCTGTCTGCTTATCTCCTCCGATGCGGCTTAGATCCGCCATCTATAGTGGAAAGTGATCACCTGACGGCAACTGACCAATCGGCGGCGCGGCAGCTAAGATAAAAGGGCTGCGGTACTTTCCAGGTTCCAGTGACCTTAATTGGGACGTACGCGCTAGAGCTTTCTCGTCTCCTGTTTGCAGCTGAGGTTGCAACTAAGGCTCGCCCTATCGTCACGTTGAACATTTTAATTCGCCGGTGGCGCAATTGGCGATAGACGTCGCCAAATCAGAGACTGTTTAACGCAGTTAGGCGCAATTTTCGTCGATTGTATCAGGATGGCGCAGTAAATCCCAATTGGCGCACTTTGGTGCAGTTGGCGCAGGAGTGGAATCACTGGATTTTATGTTATTGAAATATCACATAGCTTGAACGCACCTATGTTTTGCTTCCTGTTTGTACCCTGCTACTTTAGGTGACCACCTCTCAACTGAAATGACCTCTGGCTTAACTTTTTCGCTACCGTGGTGAAAATAGCTGTTTTTTTGTAGGTTACACATTTCTTTTTTCTGAAGAAACTACTGTACTAAAAAGTTTATGCAATACAGTATAGACCACTTATAACGTAACCGTTTATAGTGCAGAACTGGCTACATTGCGGCCTTTTCCGACTCCCGTTTACCCTCCAATAGAACTCCATGTATACGCATACCGCTTACGGTGCAGCCGAGCGAGTCGAAATACCGGTTATAATGCGGTTTCCGCGGGAAAATCTCGCCGACAAGGGCGGCAGCGAGCACGCTTCTCAACAAGGTGCGTGCTGCCGGCCGGTGTATGCATTATTAAATGCAATCAAACTCTCGTTAATTCGAACTTATTTGGCCGCACATCGGTTAATTCGGACTACTTTCGGAGCTCGGTGAGCGAGGAGCGCTGCAAATGTGCGACACAAAAGAGCAAGAACAGCTATCGTCCGACCAAAACGAAGCGGCGGAGTCCGCATCGCCACAGCCATCAGTTGAAATCGCACGTGAATGATAGCAACGCCGAAACGCTTCGAGCCTATTTGTGTCTTTAAAGCCTGTATTCTTGCGTTTACCGCAGCGCATAACACCGCGTTGGCCACGGGCTTTCGTAACTGCGTAGTCGTCATCCACGATCGCGTCAATAGCGGTCGCGGTTTTCTCCGCAGCGGTTGCGGCGAACAGTTGTTTGGTTTGACTCGGTACGCGCGTCGGCCGCGTGCCTAAAGAAAACTGCGTAATCACCATCGATGATCGCATAGATAGCGACCGCAGTTTTGACGGCCAGTTGCAGTGACTGGACGACTCAGTGCGTGCGTCGGGCGCGTGCCTTCAGCACCGCAAAGTCACCGTTCATAATCGTGTTGATAGCGGTAACGGTTTTTTTCGCAGCGGTTGCGGCAAACAGTTGTTTCGTTTTGACTCAGTGCAAAGCTGTCGAGCTTGAAGAGCACCGGCTACATCGCGATTATGTTTTCGCCAGCTCACTGGAGAAAACGTAATCACGATGTGCATGCGATAGTACAAAGGGTGTCTACATGCTTGGTCTACATGTTTTGCATACGTACAGGGCTTGAAAATCGTTGTTTTGGTTATAGTGCGGTACCGCTTATACAGTGCAGACCGTTTATAACGTAAGTCGCCGGAGTCGCGAACATCCGCACTATAAGCGGTACCGCATTATAACCAAAGCAACATTTTTCAAGGCCCGCACATATGCAAAACATGTGCACCAAGCCGCCACGCGTATGCGACAGTCAAGGAATGCGGCTAGAACGTTTGCATTCAATTTACAGTCGAACCTCGTTAATTCGAACCAAATCACGCGGCGGCGCCTCCGACCGGCATTGCTCCGGCACCACCATAGAATAAAGCTTAGGAGAGACCCCTCAATGTCGCACGCGAACAAAAAGAAAAAAAAAAAAAAAACGCGGCGGAAATTTCACCCTCTCTCAAATGGCAAGGTCGCCGATTCTGTGTTGCGCCGGAACATGCATGTACATGCCGACGTCTCGAGCACACTACCGTAGCCACGCGTAGAAAATGGCAGTGAACCCTTCTTTCTCCTTTGTGCTTCCTCTACTTTCTAGTCACGTGTTGACCTTGCACACTGCAGCTACGGCACAGAGGTAAGCAGCGGCGCTGTCCCAGGTCAGCCAACGAAACTTCCCACGCCGGCAAACACCCGCTCCCCGATAACGGCAAAAAACGAAACTTCGGGGAGCTGGCGCCGGCCAGGCTGTGGCGGCGGGCGCGCACGGTGACAGTGGAAAGTGAAGGAGCTACGAGGGAGGGCGAGGGGAGCCACCAAAGCGGCGGAGTTGCCGAGGCGAAATCCGCTTCCCTGCCGCCCTCCTCCCTCACATTCCACGGTCTCCGTGTGCGCCCTTCGCCGTGCTGTGCCGGCGCCGCCGCTCCCTGAAGTTTCGTTTACTGCCGTTATCGTGAAGCGAGTGTCGGCCGTCATTGGCAGTTTCGTGGCCCTCGCTCGCTATGCGCGCCATGATATTTCATGACTCGCACTCAAGATTCTGGTTTCAGCCTCACTGGTTATTTGTTCGCACCACGTGCCCTTCTCCCCCACTTCATCTCTCTTCCTCGAGCACTCCTTGGGGCGCCCGTTTAAGGGGAGCGTTCGTCGTCTCCGCTGACTTCCGTACTCCCAGGCAGCCTCACTGTAACCGGTATTTAGTTTCCTGCAACTGCACTATAAGCGATACGTGTATACATGGAGTGCTATGGGAAAATTAACGGGAGTCTGAAAAGACCGCACTATATCCGGTCCTGCACTATAAGCGGTTACGTTATAAGTGGTTAATTTAATTAATTATGGGGTTTTACGTGCCAAAACCAGTTAAGATTATGAGGCACGCCGTAGTGGGGGACTCTGGAAATTTGGACCACCTGGGGTTCTTTAACGTGCACCTAAATCAAGTACACGGGTGTTTTCGCATTTCGCCCCCATCGAGATGCGGCCGCCGTGGCCGGGATACGTTATAAGTGGTCTATACTGTAGTGCAGATATTCGCGACTCCGGCGACTTGCGTTAGAAGCGGTCTACACGGTACATGAAAGCAATGCAGAATCAATCCATTAAGCAGGCATACTACTTTTATTAATGAGATTTATGTCACAAGAAATAGAATAAAATTTACCAAAGCTTGTAAAGATAAACTTGGTTCTTTAAAAAAAAAGCAAAAGAAAAGAAAAAAGAAACGTTAAAATCTTTTTGAAATATACAAAATATTTCGCTACCTAATAGCCACTATTTGCAAAGAAATAAAAATTTTTTCTTGTAAACCCCCCCCCCCCCCCACCTTACTTGGCCTACAAAAATTTTATTGGAAGCCCTACAAGTGGGCTTGCCATTCAGCATAGCAGTTCCTCGATGCGAAACATAAGGGAATATTGCAAGTCTTGCAGTAAACTTTGGTTTTCTGCTGTGTATTGCTGTCATTTTTCGCAGTTTTGGTATGTCTCTATGTTAGCTGACAGTGCTGAATGGCTTTAGTTGGCGGAGGCGCACAAACTAGCAGTGCACCCTCAAGTTCCGGGATGATTTCCGTCGTCGCCGCACTCAGAATCAGTCAGATGAAGGCAGCATTGCCCGAGTCATTGTTGCGAGAGCCATTCATCAAATCAGCCACAGACACAGCGGAATCACAAGATCTGTCATATTTTGAGCATGCACGCCACTTCCAGAGCCGGCCGCTTTTGATTTCAAGTCCGATGAGCATGTGCGCATCTGTAGAGTCTGTTAAAAAATCGCCACCAAGTGGAAAAAAAAATGAACTCCATATTAAACGAAAGTTTAGTTCTCCTACTACACCAGATGGCACAGTGCGTCTGTGAGTGGCACGGAAGGTCTCGAAAACGGCATTTTAAGCCATCGTTAGTGAGCTAGCAATGCCCAATTGGTGCAGTAGGGAAAGAGCTAATAACTAATTGGAAAAGAGAGCGGAAATAAGAACGAGAATCGCTCTCACCAATGAGCCCGTTCCAGACTAGGCGGAAGACAAACGTGTTGAGGAAGGCCGAGATGGCCACCAGGTCGTCCAGGGTGAAAGGTCGCTGCTGCTCATACAGCTCCAAATCATCCAGGATGCTGCACAGAGCACACGGAGCGGCCACCAGTTGGCTAAGTGGATTCAATCACAGGACTTGATGGAAACACCACAAGCACACACAAAGGATAACACATTTCGCTGGGATAGTTGGTGGGCCATTGCAAGTGTATACAGCAGAACAAGGACTGAGGTGACAATGCGGTGCTCCATCCTGTCTCACTGCTACCTGTGTACTTGTCTGTGCTCTATGTATTTGCACACACAAAGGCCACTTTAGGCAGTGATGTCACAGTTGATCGATAATTTCAAGTGCACAAGAAAGTGATAAAGGACCACCAAAGCAGACCCTCCATGCCACTGATAAAACCATATACATATATACTCGCATTATGAATGAACTTTTTCCCCCAAAGCACTGAAGAAATGTTGGGGATGTACAACGGCTTGTCTTCGCAGCCGCTTCCGACCGTCTGCCGTTATAGCAAGCATCATAATGAAGCGCTGATTTTCGGCACCTGTTGCTTTGACAACCACGCTGTGTGCGTCTCTTTTCCTCCAGCGTCCTGCTCATCAGCATGTCAAAATTTATCGGTGTCTGATCAGCGTTTCTGTTTTGTGAACAGATAAACTCTCTGTCAGCAGGCACATAATTCGACTTCGGGTCTTGCTAGGATATTGAGAGGTTAGGGCGTTTGCTCACGTGACCAGGTGAGTGGCACAGTCGCAGAAGAGCACCAGCAACCGGAACTCCGGCCCGCTGGGCTTGGTGGTGAAGGCCAGCAGGTCGAGGAAAGCACGCACCCCGCTGGCGGGCCCCACGCTGCGGATCAGCTGCCACAGCTGGCACAGCACCCATTCATGGTGGCACAGCCCTGCGGAAGGGAAAGCCAAGCGTGCGTGCAGCATTAAAGGGCAAATCCAGCGATTTTTCGATGTCAACATATGTCGATGAAATTCGCTGCGTATGTTCCTCTGCACACTTCTGTTATGTCCTCAAAAAATCAGGTTTGACAGTTACAAAGATTCTTTACAAATGAATTTAATCAATTGCCTCGAACACCCTACCCTACCTCCTCCTCAGTTACAGGCCACATTGTGTATGACGTCAGTAGTGTTCCACGCAGAGCATGCCGGGATCATGCAAACGACAGCGACGAGAGAGTGGATGAGTCGACAATGATGAGCTAGTGCTTGGCGTGAAGTTGCTGTCACGAGAAGTTGCATTCCCTGTAGATGCAGGCAAGTGATGAGGGTTGGTAAGTGATCTTGCGTTGGTGGCTGCACGAACTTCAGCCCTCGCCATCCGCACACACAGTTTGAGCCGATGCCGATTGCATTCAGCCGAGGTTAAGCCTATAACACAGTCACCAAGTTTGTGCGCCTAGTGCACACGCCTAGAATAACCTAGAAGCAACGACACGGCATGCTATCAACATCCGTACGTTGAAGTTTTCGAATGCGGCCAGTCGCACTCGCCAGCGCTTCCCTAAATTAAACGTGACTACGTACATGGGTGTATTTTTACATAATAATTATTGTGCTGACTCATTAGTTAGCTTCCGAAGTGCACTTTTCGCCTCGTATCCCAAACGGGCAGCGAGCGAAGACCCCTTCGGTATACCGCAGCGTAAACAACCATCTCGTTCAGCTGCCAACGGTGTCACATCGGCATTTCCGCACGAGAACTATGCGTTCTCTAAATGAACGATCATACGTGCAAAGTCCCCATCTGTGTCTACTTACGGAACACATTGTGTGCATAAAGAGAATACAAAGAATGATAAGTAGAGAGAGAAATTTATTTACAGAAAGGCAGAGAGGTCGGCCTGAGCTGTAACCTGCTCTGGCCTTCTACTCTACACTGGGGAAAAGGGACGGGGAGGAAAAGGGTTAATGAATGATTATGAATGATAAGTAGGCGGCATAACAACGCTCCCGTACTACGGCCTCCCGCTCGCTGTTTTCGAAGGTGTATGGCCGCTCATATCAGCGCGACTCAGAGAGATGCAACGGTACTTACATGCCCAAAATCGGCGTGTTTTGCTATGTTCTGACATTAATTGATGTCACCGACAAGCAGCTAGCAGCAAACGACAAGTGGTCGCTGTACCTGCCAATGTAAACAAATGCACCGGATCGGTGCTTTAGACTATCAGCTGTGTTCCTGCGTGATACAAATGCGCCAAGTCATGCTCCATATCTTACAGGGAGTGTGCGAAGTGCTTCCCTGAGAAGGGGTAAAACATCTAAAATAGCAATCAGCAAGTATAAAATCAGTGGTTAGGGCTACGCTTGGTCTTCATGTTGCAGCGCGATATGCTACGCACGGGCGCTCGTGGTGGTGGGTCGAATGCGAACAGCAATTCGTGGCTATTCAATTCATCAGAATCGTAGCTGTCACTGTTTCACAGATCCAAAGAGGTGACGCACCTTACAATGTCACCCGAGGGTCCGGCGCGGTCACAAATCAGCTGAGTGTCTGCTCTTCGCTTGTTTCATTCACCCCGTGGGCTAGATCAGCATGTCTTTGCGCGCCTTCTCCGCCGAAGGAACACTCGTGATGTCACACAAAGAGGTTTGATTGGCTGCTTGGTCAGGTTTCGGTTTTGTTTTCAACTTTTTTGCTTTTTTAAAATTATTTTCGAATTCACGGAACAATTCTACTATCAGTCTACTATCAGACGCGTGACAGGGGGGTCTCGGGAACCTAAATATTCCTTTATCTTGACATGGTAAATAAAATCCCCGGAGTTGCCCTTTAAGCCTTTGCGGTCATGTCTGAGAATAAATGAAAGCAACTGACAATGGAAGCAGCTTGATTCAATAGGCACCAAGAAACACGCAGATCTAATGCAGTGTTGGAATCTAAAATGATGGAAAGCTTGTTTCAATTAGCAAGGTAGCAACAGTAACAGATGACGCGAGCACAATCTCGTCGCCTGTAGCTGTCAAGTGTCTGTGTGATGAGGATGAAAGCGAAGCATGATGCTTGTCAAGGGAAGAATGTTGATGCGTGCCATATGGACAGTGAAGTGCAACACGTATCTAAATACATTTAAGGGTTCGTACCTCTTGAGTCACAGAGGCACATCCATTCTGGGACATTGGCCAAGAATCGGCACATACACAGAGGCAACACACATGGTGACCCAATTTGTCTACTAGGCCAGAGAGCAGCCGCAGCACGTTGTCTGTTAAGGCATATACACAGTGACCAAAGTTATCTATATATCCACAAATTATCCACACAAACAACCGGCGAGAAAACAATGACAAGTACCAAACCTCGAAGAAGAGGCAAAGAAAATAAGATATTGCCAGTTTTTGGGAATCAAGGGTGTCCCATAGGCAACAAGTCACAAACAGGTTTGCGCTTGCGAAAGCACCAATTTCTCCTGAACGCACCAGTCAGTATGTCCAGGCGCAGTTGGGTAAGTCCAGCGAGGGCAGTCTCAAAGAGGGCGCAGGTGAGGGCCACTGCAGTAACCTCTGGGCTTCCGAGACGTCGGTACTGCACGCTGCACGTCCGTGCCGACGATGCACGCTCTAGGGCCTTCTTCAGCAGGCCTGCAGCAGTCAGTCAGAACATAAATTCCAACTAAGAAAAGCACATTTTGTGCTAGCTTTTAGTGCAGTTCAGTCTGTGACAAGGGGATTTGTACCATGAATACTTCTGGAAGGAGAAAAAGCCTAATATCTACCATTCGATTTTTCTGATATTTGGTATATTCGCCGAAACACCCGGAGTGGTCGGTGCCTTAATGCATGCAGCCTTTTCACAGTGTGCGGCCTCTGTCAGTACAAGGATCTTTTGTTAGCGTGCCCGTTTGAAACAATAACACGAAGCGAACAGAGGGCACGGCGATGGAAGCAGCGCATATTTCAGAAAGCGCAAAAGCACGTGCGAAGATTGGGCCGATTAGCCGCCGGAAGGCACATAGATCACATGGGATATGCGTTCTCACACACCTATTCATGCAGTTTGGAGCTTTCTGTCCGCACGTGAGTTTGAGCACACAGACAGACTTGGTACATGTACCCCCGACACCGATTCAACCGCTGTCAGTCAGGCCTTAATTCATTGGTGCCACTGACGAACTGAGATTTGGAGAAATATTTAGAGCAGCAAAATCTGAATTTTGGAGCAGTTTGGAGCATCCAGATACAGATTTCGGAGCACTTTGTAGCTAATACATGCCAACTGCTGGACACGCCCTAAGCTATTTTAAACACTTCAAATTGACAAGCGTTATTCCAGGAAGTATTTCCTTGCTGTAAAACAATGTTGCTCTGCCTCTAAATACATGAGTTTCCCTTTAATTTAAATGAAGACAACAAACCTGTTCCTACAGTGTGCTGTAATTAGTTTATTCCAAATTTAGTGAAGCTGCTCAGATGATGCCTTTTACATCGTATGATTTTTTTCATTGACAGCTGACACTTTGTTATATTTTCAGCAAGGCTCTAGCATCAGTCAGAAACACCTGGCCAGACAATGTCATCAATGCTATTTTGAGCCAGGCCAGCCTTGATATGCCCCTCGTAACACTCAGTCATTGCTTCAGACGACACCAGGTACTTTTCAACGATATGCTTTTCCTCGTAAAGCTGAAGCCTCTGTTCAGCAACTGGCCGATTCACAACTGGCATCGACCTATTATCTTGACACCAGCAATTCAAACAAGCTCGACACATAGAGAGCTCAAGAAAGTCAGGTTATCTAGTGGTATTAAAGCAATAGCTTTTTTCAGCTACATTTCTGTGTTTCCGTGGCTGGCAGATGGCTATCTAACACCACAGAGGATAACAAGAGCGAGAACTACCATGCTAGCCCAGTGGCTAAGGCACTTCGCTGCTGAGGTCGCGGTCACAGGTTCTATTCCAGCTGCAGCAGTCGCATTTAGACGAGGGTGATTGCGAAAACGCTCATGTACTTTGATGTAGGTACGCGTTAAAGAACCCCACGTGGGCAAAATTAATATGGAGTCCCCCACTACAGTTTGCGCCGCAATCAGATCGTGGTTTTCGCATGTAGAACCCCAGAATTGGTGTTACAAGAGTGACGAGGAGGAGAGCAAAGAGTGAGGAAAGAAGCACATGCACAAAGGAGGGCACATGATTGGCTGGCGCAGGCGACCATGTCACACAAGTAGGAGCAGGAGAGAGGTGAAGGGGGCAATCCCGAAGCTGCATCCTCTCCACATGGGAAACGCAGCAGGGTATAACTGGAAAGCTATGGCTGACGCTGACAATCATCCAGGATGTTCTCTGCTGGAAGTTTTTTGCATAGCGCAACTGCAGGCGAAGAACTCACTCGAGGCGCTGGCACTGGCGGGAGAGTTGGGGACATTGGAGGGCGCGTCTGGCTGCGGACTCTGGGACGTCGGTGCTGCCGCCGAGGAGGAATTGTCATTCTGCGCCAGCATTTCTGCCAGCGGGCTGAACAGGACCTTGACCAGTGGCCCACACCATAGCAGCTGTAGCTGCTGCTTCACAAAGGTCAGGGACTCGTGCAGGCTGCAGAAGAAGGGCAAGGCAATTGCTTCTTAGCTGTGGCGTGCATTGATTTGGTCATGTGGAGGGTGCTCACTGAGTACAGTACTACCGCAGTAGAACCTCGTTCATGCGTTTAGTAGAAAAAAATAAAACACACTAACCAAAAAAATGTACAATCCGAAATCACTAAAGGAACTGTAGTTGACATGTAAGTAATGTGAAGTATTGCGTGAATGATTCCAGCACCGGACTTTGACTTGCACTGAGCTTGTGGTGCCCGAGCGGTCCGAGATGCGCGTTGTCGTTTTTGTACCTTCGGCAAGCTTACGTTCGCGCTCGTCGAATTCAGCCTGGATCAGCAGCTCGTTCAAGCAGGGCATTTTGGTGGGAAGTTTTGATGTGCCCCCTCTGTGCTGTGCTATAGTACACTGTAGCACAGCAATGGGATGAGACACCACGACCTCAACCACAAGTTGAGGGATAGCCTCCAAGTTTGGCGCGTCATAGGCACCAAAATCAGAAGTACTAGTGGCATCTATGCGAACATCCAAAATCAAACTTGAACTGCGCTGTCACGGAGCGGCATATTTTTGAGAGTGGTTTTGACGCTGATTAGCGACACGCCGAATTACGGACGTCAAAAGCGTCGTGGCCTCACGGGCGGCATCTCAATTCGAGACGCGACACGCCGATTACGAACCCCGAAGTGTGCGTGTAGGGCCACGTGGTAGTGCCGGGCTCGACCTTGGCCCTTGACCTTGGGGGAGAGGAGAATCTACGTTTGTCGCCCATGGTGAAAAGGGCGTGGCCAAGACTGTTGGGAGCTAAGAGCCGTGAATTAAGAGAACTCCACATACCGACAGTTTCCCTAGATAGGGAACTAGGGAAAGGAGAGGCTATTTAAGCGCAGGTTTTGGGCCCTGCTGATTAGTCTAGAAGCTGAACCTATGCGCTGCTGAGAAGCCGTCGGGGGGCTAGTGCCATCCAGTATCACCTGGGCTGCCTGGCCACGTCGGAACTCCGAGGAACTTGTTGACGTACGAGACGTCAAACCAGCGTCTGCAACGAAGCTCACGGTAGTTCACCTCAAGTTAGCTCAACCTGCTTGAGGGAAGTCGTCAGATCTAGACTCCCGGGAAACCCAGCTCAGCAATTCGCATCCACCTCGACAAGATCGGACTACCAGCATTCTTCGGGAAAGCTTTGTGCACCGACTTCCACGGTTTATGGACTTGCTGCTGCTGCCCGGCCAAGCGTATGACACCATTTGTTTTCTTTGGAAATTTGATTTCTGTTGAACTTTGTTTTAGTGAAATGCCGTTAAGTGTATTCTTGTGTATTTGATCCTCGCACTGTTTCATTTGTATATCTACTGTTAATTGCTCGTATTTATTTGTCTTCATATTGTGTTATATTAAGTTCAGGTGTGTCAGTTGGTCTAGTGCTTTTTTTTTATTTGCGTATATTTATCAGCCGATAAATATCTTGTTTTTTTTTTTTTTTTTACTCCTGACTCTGACTCTCTTCACTATGTTCGCTTGAGTACGGAACGATCAACCAGCTTGTCTACCCCGTCGATCGACTTCGCGCCGACGACCAATCGGGGACAGCTGTGACATGCGCACTATGGTGATGTTCAGGATATTGCCCCGCTCTGCCGAAGCCTTCACAGCGCAAGGCATTGAAGGGGATTGTTAAGGGGATCAAGGTGACCTTTGCTTGCCAATAAGTCCGCTTCTGCTGAATGCGTTGAAGTACCTTTTCTGCAAAGTATTTCTGAAGTAGTGCATTTTTAAGTGAAATGCATTTCTTGACTTCGATAAAGAGTGGACCGGGAACCCTTTAAGCGCTAAAAGCCTGGCATGGTGATAAGCAGACAGGCTAGACCCTTACCCGTGGTCAATGCTCTGGGCAAACCAGCCTAGGATGGGGTGCCAGTGGGTCAGGTTGGAGCGCTTGTTCACCACGTACTTCTGGCAGCTCTCAAGCAGCTTGGTGGACACATGCTGCACACAAGACATTCAATCAAATTTTTGGGGTTTAACATGCCAAAACCACAATCTGATTATGAGGCATGCCGTAGTGGGGGACTCTGGATTAATTTTGACCACCTTTGGTTCCTTAACGTGCAACCAATGCATGGTACACAAGCGTTTTTTAGCAAATCAGGGGGGGAGGGAGGATTCTGTAAGTGTCCACTAAGTGGACTGTCCATATTAGCATGCGGCAAATGGATAAGAGCTTGAGAGCTAGCGATGATGACTGCCGTGTGCCTTATTGGCTTCGAGCTCTATCCAATCAGTGTGCGCTGGAATGGACAGTCCATGAAGTGGACACTGAGAGAATACCCGCCAGTTCTGCAGAAGCCTGCAAGGTGGAGGAAGGCTTATGAAAAAGAAAAATTGTCATCCAGCCGACTGAATGAATCAATGAATGAATGTCTGTTGTTTAGTGGCGCAAGGGCCAGGTATGGCCAAAGAGCGCCATGCCAGTGTTAGTAAGTTTGCAGTGGAGCAATGAGTTTGGCGACGTAGGTGAGACGTGGCTGTAAAGGGGCCTAAAAATAATGGCTGTAAAGTGCGTAAAATCTATAGATAATAAGATTGTGGCAATGGCTAATGAGGTGTACTATGAACATGTAGAATGCATTGCAAAGGAATGATACGATTTACACAATATGACAGATCCAAGAATTGGCCAGAAGCACAAGTGCCCAAACAGAGCCCTTGAAACACAAGGGCCTGGAGGAATGTGCTATAAAAAACTATCACAGCGTCATCTAACCGACTGTAACACAAAGCTACGTACGAAGAAAACCCATACTGGTTTCCTTTGTAGCATTGTTGTAGAGTAGCCTGCCATTTATACTACAACTCAGCAGTGTGTGGATCCCAGCGAATATTCCCAAATAGAATCTACTGGCACCATGGGCAAAAGATAACTGTTCAAGTTTCTTCTATAATCGGTTAAAGTTGTATCTTAACAAAACCCTATCACCCCATTTCAAATCTGCAATGCAAGCTGTTCATTAAATTGCGGTTAGAAATAGTACATTCTCTTCAACTGAGCTAACAATGAGAAATCTAAAGCACCTGTAAAACAAAAATTTCATGAAATTGGGATTCATTACATAGAAGATTAACTTCTCTTTTTAACTTTGCCTATCCAGCAATTCAAATGATGAGACAAATATCACTGACTTATCTAGCTAGATTCTGCCACTGCATCAAAAGCTACATATAAATACAAAAAAGAAGAAAGAAAAATGAAGTACAGGCATGGAACATACCACAAAGTCAAGCAGCCTTGAATTCAGGTTCTAAAGGACCAGGAAGAGAGAGAAAATGGATTTCAATTCAATTCTGTCTCATTTTATTGCACTGTTATACAAGCAGCTTTCTTCCAAGTTATGTCGCCACGAATTTGCTGTTTGTCACACTCAGTGTATTATGTTCTATTCTTTGCAATAGCCATTGTGTGTGGTGAATGCACCTTGTGCTGTTGGAGGCCTAGTCCGGTAACTACTGAAGTCACCTCCCTCTCCAGCATCATCATAACCTAGTGTTGTTTTTTACCCAAACAAACAAAACCGTGACGGACGCTCTGGAGCAACCCTTGCTTCCACTGAGGCAATTACTCTTACGGTCTCATGCTTCAAGAATGACAGAAAATAGAGCCTTTACAACTATGTGCAACCATTATAACATAAGGGCGGGAGATGCAAGACATAATTGCCGCTAAAAGGATGCACACAATTCATAGACACGAAAGAAAACAATCCTGATGGTGAGGGAATGAATTGTTCCGCCTTTGTGTCTGTAGTTTGTGTCTGTGCCTTTGTGCCTCACAGCAAGTACCAACAAAACCAGCAGCAAGTTCTTCCGAGACGGGAGATGTGCTGGCCACTCGGCTATGAGGCAAGAGGGCAGGACGTGCCTCAATGTTGAGGTAGGCGAGGTGCACAAGGTTTGCGAGCAGGCACAGGGCGTAGTTCCCCTCGAGGGCGTTGAAGAGGATGCGCATGTTCTGCTCCACCACCAGGATGTCCAGGCTCCGGCGGAACAGGCCGTGCGAGTTCAACAGCGTCACCGCCTGCGACGTACCCCCACACATTGGCCATTAGGCTAAAGGTAACAACTCTCCCCGACATTTGTAGAATGAAAATTTGAGAGCTATTGTCTGGCAAGGCCAACAGCCTGTCTAAAGATTAAAATTAAAAAAAAAAATTCAGAAGCCGCTGTACAGCCAACTCCGCAATGCATGCCATTAAAGAAAAAACAATAGAAATAAAGCACATAGGCAATCATACACCAACACAAAGTTTTTAGAATAATTAGAGCTGAAATTGGTGAAAAAAAAGAAAAACAAGGAAAAGCTTAAAAAGAAAGCACTGAAATCAGCAAAGAAAACCAGGAAGGCAGACAAACAAATTGGGCGTGTCTTGGTCTGCTTCATGTCCTAGTCCGTTTTGCACCGTTTTTTTTCATCAACCTGGAGCATTCTTCTTCTTCTTTTTTGCTATGCAGCAGAGCATGGTCATTTTGAACCAAATCGCTCTCTAGTAGATCTCCCTCGCATACAAATCCGTCAAAAGTTTGAGAGCATGCTGCACCAAATCTGTGCATCAAAACTTCTGCTGTGAAACAGCAGAGAACATCACGTTTTTCTTCTGAAGATTCAGATTTCTGAAACCAGAGCATTATTTCAGCCTGCACTTATGGATCGGTGTCACTTTAAAAAAAGAAAAAAAGTGACCAGCAAAATCCATCATGAGAGAGCGAAGTCTCTGATCTGAACACCAAGCAGGATCAAGTCGGTTCAAGTCCTCGTCCTTCTTGGCACTGTTGAAATCAAAAATGTTCAACCAATCGAATGAGAGCAAATGCCTGCCACTTGCCTCTGGGGCGATGTTCAGCAGGTGGTGTATGAGTGCAGGCACTGAGAGGATGTGCAACAGGAACAGGTTCATCAGGTCTTCTGAAAACTGCCCAGTTAGTAGAGGCCTGCAACAGGAGGCAGATGGGCCTTCATTGCAGTAAATTAATTAAACCTTTCATGGTCAATACTGTACAAGTACGGCCTCCGCGAACACCCTCAAAATGGTCAATGGCGTACATGTACGGTATTGCTTGTACATTTAAAAAGCGCGCCTCTTTCGATCATTTCTTTCGCTTGGCATGTGCTGCCACTCGGTGGAAACAAGTGAAATTTTATACTTGCGCCAAGGCCTCGCCGTTTTTTGTTCGTTTTTTTTTGGCAACGGCGCGTCGGCTAGCGCTCGCGCATCCGGGTGCGTGCGCCGCGCGCGCGCCACGGCGACGAGTGCGCGATTCTTTCGATTATTTCTTTCGCTTGGTATGTGCTGCCACTTGACAGGAACACGTGGAATTTTTTACTTGCGCCACTGCCTCTCCTTTTTTTTTTCTTTTTTTTTTTATGGCAACGGTGTGTCAGCTATCTCTTGCGCATCTAGGCGTGTGCGGCACCGGCGGCAAGTTACGGTTTTCTCCTGCGGCGGATCTTGCTTGTTGCACGCGCTAAACTGATGGCTATCTGGTTTCAAATCTCTCAAAGGGTGAACGCTTGTTACTCGATCGTTTATCGGCCACCGTGGCGCGATTACACCTGTTCCCTGGCAGGCGCGTATATACACAAACGATGCTGCCGTTTTTGCATTTCCTTTTTTTGGAGACCACAAAAGCTCTATCGTCTTGTTGGCGATAAGACGAAGGCTTCTCACTTGTTTCGGTTTCTGGTCGTGCACACAACCATTTTTCAGTGCGCTTATCATCTTAATCATGAATAAACATTGTGTATTTTTACAACATAAACAATTTTTTCCTCACTTTCCTGTCACAAAAAAAATTATGACCATATTTCGAAATAGTTTCTTTCGAAGAATTTAAAACAGCAATAAAAAAAATCTACCCTGGGGGGTCCACATTTGGCAAAAAAATTCGACCCTCAAAGGGTTAATTGAAGCAAAACCTTCTTTGCTTCTTTCTCCATATTTTGTGGGCGCTGACTGCTGTCTTGACAAGTAGACAAAAACCCACTACCATACTACCTGGTGCCACACTACTCGTTATCACGCTACTTACTACCACAGCATCCGTCAGTCTTTCTTCCATATGACACTAGGGACCCACAGAGTGTGAAATAATGCATTGAGTGTGGAAGAGATGACGGTGAAGCATGATACAGAACACAAGTGTATGCTTGCTCATAAACCGGAAAACAATCGCATTAGTATAACTTTTGCATAACAGTTGCTTAGTATTTGAGTAAACATTAAAAAAAAAAAAACTTTGCTTAACACTGATTCTCACATATGCACGGGATTTGAATTTTTGTTATGAAATATTAACAGCTGCCTTTGGCCAAGTTAGCAGCAAGTAAATGAAGAAATACAAACTCTTACAAACCAGACGAAATGGGACGCATCGGCCTCCACGGGCGACGGTGTTCCTAGCGCGTTCCTTATGCTTTTTTCTACGACGTTCCTAGACAAGAGTCCCGGACCAAAGCTCCGTATATACAACCAACGCCAATGCAAACTCCTGTCACACCCCACTTCTCTGTTGACCTATTTTTTTGTACACTGCGTTGTTGTGTTGGCGCCTCACACTCTGCCCCTCCAATGGGAGTATTGGATGGTGCGATTTACGTCAACCCCCCTCCCTGGTGTCCTTTTCATCTGCACCCTCTCACAGCATTCTCACAGCGTTGAGCCCTTCTTTTCCTCTCCTCTCCTGCTAGGTCACATGCTTTTTAGAGAACCGACGACGGCACAGGGTCCGTAGAAACAGCTTCGCTGTAAAAGGTTAACTACTTTAATATATATCGAGCTTCGTTACACTGAAGTTCGTTATATCGAGGCTTAACTGTAGTCTACCAAACAGTGGACTAGTGCAATTGAACAAAACAACATATGAGAAAGGCACAGAGCAGTAACTGTGATGCCCCGGAGGTAACAAAAAAACTAAGGCAACTAAGCTCTCAAAGGCATCATGAAACACATATCATCCAAGCTGCAGCTTGGAATCGACCTCCTGGGGTTATAGGAGTAAACAACATTGAGACAAAAACACAGGAAGGCCAGACAATCGCGTCAGAAACTTAAAATTACACACAGCGGTACCTTAGTGGCTATAGCATTGTGCTGCAAGCTAGAGGCCGCGGGTTCGATTTTGGCCGTGCCAGCCACATTCCAGTGGAGGCGGAATGCAGAAAAGCTCATGCAGTACTTAAATTTAGGTGCACGTTAAAGAACCCAAGGTAGGCGAAAATTAATCTAGAGCTCTCCGCAACGGCATGCCTTTTAATCACATCGTAATTTTGGCACCCAAGTTCCCCTAATTTTTTCTTGTATCAAAAAAATGAAGAAAAAAAGTGAAGTGTTTTATGGAGGCTCCAGATTAATTCTGAGCTCCTGTGGTTCTTTAACATATACCCAAAGCATGGTACATCAGTTTTCTTGCATTCCACCTTTATCATGGTATGGGGCCACTGAATCTGGAGTACAAGCTCCAATCTTATAGAGTTGAATCTCGATAATTCGAACTCGAAGGGGCCCGAAAATTTGTTCGAATTAGAAGAAGTTCGAATTAAAGGAAGGACTTATTTATGAAGTATTACAGCACCGTAGCACGACATACAAATGGTGCAAGTCGTGAAATATCATGGCGCGCAAGCACATAACGAGCGAGGGCCACAAAACTGCCCACGCCGGCCAACGCTCGCTTCCCGATAATGGCAGAAAACGAAACTTCAGGGAGCGGGCAGCACCGGCACGGTGATGGGCGCGCACGGGGACTGTCGAAGGTGAGGGAGGAGGGCGGCAGGGAAGCGGATTTGGCCTCGGCAACCCCGTCGCTTCGGTGGCTCTCCTCACCCTCTCTCACCTTCGAATGTCTCCGTGCGCGCCTGCCACCGTGACGGCACCAGGTTAGCCCGCTCCCTGAAGTTTCGTTTTCTGCCATTGAAGCGAGGCATTGGCCCGGCATGGGCAGTTTCGTTGGC
Source organism: Dermacentor silvarum (assembly GCF_013339745.2). NCBI lineage: Eukaryota > Metazoa > Arthropoda > Arachnida > Ixodida > Ixodidae > Dermacentor > Dermacentor silvarum. The sequence goes on from NC_051156.1 coordinate 86,118,221, forward strand.
CGGACTGGGCATCAGCCGTTACTTCCCTCTGTGCCACAGCGTTGGCTGAGACGTCGGCACGTACAGGCGTGTTCCGGCGCGACGCAGAAACGGCGACCTTGCCATTTGAGAGAGTGAAATTTACGCCACGGTTCTTTTTCTCTCTCTCGTTATTTTTCTCGACGTGGCGTTGAAGGGTATCGCCTAAGCTTTTTGGAGCAATGCGGTCGGTGGTGCCACGTGATTTGGAACGCTGCTAAAAGCATTGTCAGTGCGCGGTATGTTCGAATTATTCGTCGCAAATGCTTTCGCGTTCGAATTACCGGGCGTTTTCACCCATTGGAATCACATAACTTTGACAGGACCACAGCGTCAGTTCGAATAAATCGGAAGTTCGAATTAAGCGTGTTCGAATTAACGAGATTCGACTGTAGTTAGTAGCAGAATGCCCCAGCTACTTAGCTGCGGAGGTAGGTGAAGTAAGTTGAGTAAGTTAACCTGTTCTTAATTATCATTTTTTTTATTGTGTCACAAAAGAAAAATATGCGCAGAATTTATCGAGAGTTCTAGACCATGGGTTCTCAAAGTGGGTTCCGCGGAACCTACGTCCGCAGGCCCCTGCTCGTGGTTTCCGCGGCCAGTGCTGATAATTTTCCTGTCCCGCTCTCGACAAGTGTCTAAACGGCGAACATGATGTGCGCTTGATCCAAAGAACCTCCATTACTCATAGCCCGAGTTACGGTGCCGAGTGTCAAAAAGCACATCACAGTGCGTAACAGCAACGCGCGAACTGCGCAATAAATACGCAAGCAGCTTGTAGCCACCCAACCTCTGAGAACGGGCAGCGCGCCTAAGCTTTCGCACTTGAATCTCGGAGGCCGTAACTTACCACCATGCGCCTTTCTCCTATTTGTAGATCGGGTAGGTGCCGATAGCGTGCGCACTGACCTATACGTTGAAGGAAAAATTAAAAAAAAAATACGCGGAGCACCGCAAATGCGCGCCGCAGAAGAGCAAGAACGTCGTAGCGTCCAACCGAAACGAAGCGGCGCAGTCCGCATCGCCGTGGTCCTCAGTGGTCCTCTGCTTGCACCGTAGTCCGTAGCGGCAATCGTACGCTGCATGTGACTGACAGCAACGCCGAAGCGCTTCGTGCCTAATTGTGCCTTTAAAGCCTCTATTCTTGCGTTTATCGCCACGCGTAACACCGCGTTCGCGGCTAGTCGCGTGCCTTCGTAAGTGCGTAGTCGCTATCTCTGACCGCGTCGATAACCACCGCAGTTTCGTCCGCAGCGGTTGCGGCAAATAGTTTCATTTTCACTCGATGCGCGCGTCGGCTGCGTGCCTTCACAACTGCTTAGTCGCCTCCCATGGCAGCGTCGATAGCGACCGCAGTTTCGTCCGCACTTCTTGCAGCGAAAGGTAGCTTCGTTTTGACTTGGTGCGTCTGTCAGCCGCCTGCCTTCTGAACTGCAAGGTCGCCGTCCATGATCGCGTCGATAGCGGCTGCGGTTTCGTCGACAGCGGTTGCGGCAAGCAGTAGTTTCGCTTTTACTCAGTGCAAAGCTGTCGAAGATAAAAAGCACCGGCTACATCGCGATGGACGGACAATTTGTTGGCGAGCAGCTGAGTGGCGAAAAAATAATCGGGATGTGCGCCCGTTGATGCAAAGCGCGTCTCAGATGAAAGCGCGCGCCGCGAAGGATGTCGCGAGGCCTTCGCCGCTGCTAGCGCTAATCAGTCATGAATTTCAGCTTCCGCACTGGTCTTGTGCTAAATAGAAATAAGATTTGACGATTCATTGAGTAAATAAAAGCGTGTTGACGTAGTGCAGCATTTGTTTGTTTTCTTGATACCCTCGATAATTCGGTTAAATCGGGAGGGGGGGGGGTTCCTTGGCACTTTATGGAGCTTAGCAGGGTTCCCTGGGATGAACGTACCTGAGAACCCCTGTTCTAGACCAATAGCCAGCAGTTAGTTCGGGGTTTAAGTTAAATGTGCATTTATGCATGCAACAAACAATATGGCACAGGACCATTCTTTGGATATTCCAATGCAAAGAAAAGTCAGCTGATAGAGACTACACTAACTACAGTATAGACCACTTATAATGTAACTGCTTATAGTGCAGGATCGGATATAGTACGGTCTTTTCAGACTCCCGTTAATTTTCCCATAGCACTCCATGTGTATACGCATACCGCTTACAGTGCAGCCGCAGGAGACGAAATACCGGTTATAATGCGGCTTCCGCAGGAAAATCTCGCCGACAAGGGCGGTGGAGAGCACGCTTCTCAACGAGGTGTGCCCACCCATGGGATAGCAGATCAACGAGGGCGATGCGGAGGAGGAGCATAGACGTCGAGCACGAGTCCAAGGGCGATAAAATTGTCGCCGCGCGCCGTATGTGCGAGTGAAAGCGCACGGGGGACGCACGCCTTCACGGAGAGCGAATGCACAAGCGGAGAGCAAACAGTGACTTCTATCGCGCGAAAGGCTGTGGGGGTATGGGAGGGGGGGGGGGGGGGGCGATGCTGTGCTGCGTCACCAAATGCGTATCTTGCAACGGGGCGCAAGGGGAACTGGCGACACAATCTCCCACGCGAAAGGAGCAAAGCGGGAAGGCAGCACGGGAGGGAGGGTGGCGGCTTCTACTCTGCCAACAAATGCGTTCATGCCTGTGCCGGCTGTCGGTGTTGTCGCGCGCACCGTATCTTGAAAGCCATCTCCCCATGGCTCTGACCTTTGTATGCGCTGTGCTTACGCCGCGCTCAGTTTCTGTTGAAGCTATAGACCGCACGAACCGTCGCTCGCTGTGGCAGCCGCGTTTCCCCACGCTCGCGTTTTGACCGTGGTTATCTGCGGTCATCGAGTCTATTCATGTATGCTTGTGTGCATTGACACCACGCTTGTTAATTCAGTTAGCAAGCGAATGTGTCAAGTTTATGCAGCCGATAAAACTACTATCCCTACTCCTTATAGCTTTCTACTAATTTGCTATCGCAATTAATGCTTCGCCTTTCGGGCGAAACTGAGACATTTTTAAAAATTTATTACTTTGTCTGCTTCATGCAAATATCGTGGATACTTGGGTATTAACCTTTCAACGTTTGTAAATTTAAACGGATGTAAAACTCCCAGTCGCACGTTTCAATTCTCGGATACGCGTGGCTGCTTGGTCTACATGTTTTGCATACGTGCAAGGCTTGAAAATTGTTGTTTTGGTTATAGTGCGGTACCGCTTATAGTGCAGATATTCATGACTCCAGTGACTTATGTTATAAGCAGTCTGCACTGTATAAACTATGTGTGCTCACATAAGCCAACAGCTTCCGTCTCCACGCTTCACACTTATATCTATTTCGTGACACGAAAGCATGCACAATCCAGCAGAGCCAATGCGCTAAACGGCCGCAACACTTCTTCCTCTCAGGTGCCCCTACCTGAGCGCCAAGTTGATGGTGGCCACGAGTGGCGCCCTCTTAAGGCTCGGCTTGGCTCTGGCCAGGCCTCTGAGCAGCAGAGCTTGCAGGGCTCCATACAGGCTGCCCTTGCCCACCAGGTGGGAGCCCACGCTGGCACACAGCTGGCTCAGCACCGGCCGCAGGGGCTCGCCTGTGCAACACCGTGAAGAAGCAACAGCTGAGTCGGTGCATTCTCTCGTGCAGCAGATGACGTGGGCAAGCATGACGAGGAACACAGGAGCAAGCTGTTTACTAGAAGCACAGTAACAAATCAAAGCACAGAAAAAGAAAGGTGGACAGATAACGAGATGACAGACAAGCACTGGCAACCAACAAAGGTATATTTTCAGAGACCCATGTTTATATTGCAACTTATTGCCGTTTGACATGTGCAGTTCACTTTTTTAGGAAGGTAAGTCCTTATCTGAAAGGTGCACAGATGGGGTACTCAGATGGCCAAAGGTAATCTGTAGTTCTTTATTTTTTTTTTATCTGTAGATCTTCACTACGATTTGTCATTATGCCTAACTAACAAGCCCAATACATTCACAATTCTGGAAGCGTAGGTTGACAAACGCACTCACAGATCCGATCCACTCAGACCCAGAGCCACCCAAGGAGGTTGAAAAAAAAAAAAAAAACTTCAGGAGTGGCGGCGTCCTGCTAATGTTTACCAGCAGGGGTGAAGCCAGCGCTTGCCCTGACTTCACCTCTGAAAGAGTGCCGCGCAGGCTGCAGTCCAAGCGCACCTTAAGTGCTTTTGTTGTCCGAATGTAAACGCTAGGGTAATTGTAAAATAAAAGGTGGTTGTTTCTAGCTAAAATATTATATTTGGCTAAGTGTTGACATCAAGAACTCTAAAAAAATGCACCACGGCATTCAGGTTTGCTTCTAAAGCCTGTGAAACAAAGGTGTACATTTAATAGGATCTTTACAGCTAAATTAGCCATCTCAAACATGAAGGAGGCGAAAAGCAGGCGTTTCCTATATTCCACTATTCACTGGTGTCTCTTCGTGCCCTGAGTAAGATGGCAGCGGCCTGGCTTCACTTTCAAAGCAGCATTGCCCCCACTCCAGAATTTTTTTTTTTTTTCCAACCTCCTTGGAGCCACCCATAGTGTGCATCCAAATGAGTCCCAGTGCATGTGTGTACAGGTCTCGGCAAGCCTGAGTGAGTCTTGGGGGCGTGTGTCTTGACCATGCAAAGGTCTGGCATGCAAAGGTCAGGCATGCAAAGTGCCTTGGCAGTGCAAAAGCTGGTCATCTGAGTGTTTTACTGCTCTGCCTCTGTACCGTTACGTACTTGCACACTCCAAACAGGGTATGGCTAGAGCCAAGAGCATTTATGAAAGTGGCAGCATAGTCGGCTGTTTCTCAAGGCCGTGTGCCCTCCATTAGAGCGGCCATTGATGTCCCGTTAAACCTAAAACAATGTAATCCATTCACCTATGAAAATAAACTAAATGTCCTAAGGGACAGCTATAAACACAGACCTCTCACGCTAGAAATTTACATTGTGTTGCCTATCGGGCACAAGTTGGAATCGGCTAGCGCAAGACAGGGGTAATTGGAGATCGCAGGGAGAGGCTTTCGTCCTGCAGTGGACATAAATATAGGCTGATGATGATGATCACTAGTATGTTTTTTTCTTTCATTAACTAATAACTAGCAGAAACATGTGCACTGCAGCAACTAACGAACGGCGCTTATTAGTTGTCATGCTTCATGTAACATCATCGCTTCATGTCGAGATTTGAAAAGAGATTTGTCGGGATTCGAAAGAAGCCGAGATTTGAAAAGTGGCAGGACAGAGTAAGCAATCTATTATGCAAGATTGTAAGTTACCAGCAGCGTGGACTGGAATAAAATTTGGCTTGCATGTTGACAGCAGCATTGTCTGCAGATCGGGAATGTTTTCATGTTAAAAAATCACTTCCGTGCCCCTTTATTAAAGCATGACTGCACTAACCCAGTGAACAGTCCCTTTGAGGAATGTCCAAGCACACTCACATGTCTTGTCCTTGAGAACCTTCCACGATGACGTGCTTGTGAAGGTGACGAGCACGTGCAAGTGCAGCATCAGCGATTTGGCATCCTGGGGGCACTCCGGCTGCAGTGTTGCGTTGCATTTTGCATTTAATGGTTAATGAAGAACATACACAAACATAAATTAGATGTTTAGTATGATTAGCATTCTTAGAATATTTCACGAACTTTCCAGTATCTATCTGTGCCTAGATCGTACCATTTCCCTTTCATGCCAATTTAGGTCACTAGGTATACGCTGGTCTTCAATGAACTTTTATGATGCCAACTTGGGTGAGTGGGTACGTGCTGCTTTTCATAATAATCATCACAACATATAAAGCATATCTCCAATTACAGACCTGCCATGAGATACACTGCTTATTACATTAACGTCGCCAGTCATTTCCGAACAATGGATATGTGCCGCTAATTTTGTCTAGGCGCACACTCTGATGCGGCAAATAGCTGCTAGTCAGTAATGCTTGGTAAATTGCTTATGTCTAGTTTTTTCTTTCCCTCTCTCTTTTTTCCCCCTTCTTTTCCTTGTAAGCTGTGTACTCAATCTTTTATTTAGCTAACAGATAACAGATAATTATGTTATGCTGTAACCTGAGGGATTACACTGCTGCTTCTGTTGCACTACATATTTTCTGTATTGTACACATTCTCTGATAGGAGGTCCCTTTTCAGTCATATGCTCTGGGCCCTCCTTCTGTATATTCATGCATCCATGTACAGTCACCGACCGATTTTCGAGACGACTTTGTGGGGACCGAAAAATAGTCCGAAAAATCGAACAGTCCGAAAAACTCATTCACCCCCCCCCCCCCCCCCCCAAAAAAATTATTAGCTTTAGAGTGGTATAAAAAATATCGAATAATGCCCCGCCTCATACTACACTTGGAGGCAATCACATTTGCTTGGATTTGTGCAAGAATGACGTCTCTGTATACAGTTGACAAGAGCGTCAGCAGGTCAACGGAGATTGCCATGGAGATAGAAAAAACGAGCCCCGTTACTTCGCACCACTTGGCTCTTGCGAAGGCACAGGAGGTGGTGCCGATTGCACACATGCAAAGCTGCACAAATACACACAAAGATGAGACGTCATCTCTGAGACGCACCTGCTCTGTAGACACACCACGTGCAAAATAGTAACCGAAACTTAAAAAAAAAAGAAAGCTGATCCCACATTAGTGATTATGACGATAGTGCCGACTAAAAAAAAGAAAAAGAAAATTGCCATCCCCTAGGGCGTTTTGTCAGCTAAGGAAGAGCGGGCATGGCCTCCGAGACAGGAGGATGGTGCTTTCAGTTCTCTCTTTTGATAGCGTGCGCCTCCCAATCTTGGAGGCTATAGAGCAGGCCACTGAAAGCCAAGCCTGGCCAAGCGAGCGGGAAATCCAACATCCAACATGACCGGGTAGCATGGCTCGGAACGAGTGATTTAGTCCGGAAAATCGAACTTTGGAACCTAAATTCGTCCGAAAAATCAGTCCCGAAAATGCATTAGCTCTATGGGGACCCTGATGGTGATTTATGAAGTCCGGAATGTCCCACAAGTCCGAATTCTTGGAATCTGAAAAATCCGTCGGCGACTGTATGTACTATGAAATCGGCATGAGCTGCAATGCACAAGTCATGGCCAGAGCATTCTCCCGGTCGACGTGGTGGTGCCAACAAGAGACGCTCTCAGGAAAGAAGTGGGAGGGGGATTGTGCCACTCTAGCAAAGCGCTTCCCATCCCCCTGCACTTCCCATCGTCTGTTTCTTCACGGAGCTACAGATGGCCATCTCTATGGTGCACAATGTATAGGAGCACTGTTTAAAGAGGACTTCAAGTAACATGCATAATACAGCATACATACAATCACATAGTTTTTCTTTACTGTTTTGGGAAGCACAGTAGTGAAACTAAGGGTAAGTAATATGCCACAACATACAACTTTTTACATATTATCTTTCACCAGCAACTCGTTGCTACATGTCAGGATTAAAAAAAAAAAAAAAAAAAAAAAACAGAATAAGCTAAGCGCCATGCATCCAATATGTTCCACTTTGTCATTAACAGCAGATACACATTAAATTACGAGTCACTCTGAAACAAGATTACAGAACTACAATCTGCAACAAAAAGGATTGACCTATCTATGACCAAACGAACATGCAATGTATAAAGGTACTATACTAAGTAATTTCACAGCTTTCCACGAATCCTCTGACATTTGACAGCAAAAACCAACAAAGATACAAGTAACACAGTGAGGAGTGTTTATCACATAAATTGATAGTCTCACATTATTTATACAACCTGGGAAGAAAGCACCTTGAATGCATATGCACACAGTAACAGTGAAACTATAATAGCATTGTAAACCCCCTTCTTCTCACATGGATCAACAAGGAATGTTTTATGCCCCTGTCAGACGGGCAAATTTAGTGTCACTTTGAGCAATTACACTTAATCGTTGGTGTCATTAGCAGGCTGTCACATGGAAAGGTTTGGCGATACTCGGTGGTCATGCTTCAAATTATAAGATAATACTCAGTGGACAGTCGGTGCTAATTATGAGACCATTTTTTTTTTGCAATTTAAGATATTCTGAATGTCCCTGCTTATGAAAAAGCAATTCTTCCTCTGCCAACAATATCCGTGTCATTTTTTAGGCGCCGACGCCATGCCACTGTCAGGACTTCCAAGCACGGAATGCATTGCTTGTTTGTTTTGTTGGATGCAATGTTGTCTGGTCTTCGGTTGTGACGACTCATCGTTTTAATGTTATTTTGCAAATATTGGCTAAAATATATATATATATATATATACATAATGTGCTGGCTGGCTTACTGATCAATACTTCCATCAATTCCAAATGACCCTTTCCTCTCCCATCAAGCAGTGTGCCACCAAATGACACTCTCTCAAAGTGTCATTAAATTTGTCCGTCTGACTACAGCCTTAACTTGGTCCCTACATACTGAGATCACAGACTGATGCACTCACCCGGACCTCCTTGAGATAGCCACAACAGTTGCCTAGGATTCCCTTGAGTTGCTGAATCCACAGCACTGTATCCTCCTTGTTCAAAGCTACTGACACGTAGCTCTCCTATAAAAAATAAATAATTAAAACGGAAAGTAAGGAGACAAGAGCGACAAAGGGAAAGTAAGAAAAGAGACAAGGATACAGTGAGTGCTTGTCTTTGTTCACAAAATATGAATGCTGCTCAACAGCTGTCTCAAGGAAACTACTATGCAGGCTACTACAACTGCAGTGACAAGGCATAGCTTCCAGGCATCCTGTAGTATAGCTACGCCATCGTTTAAGCCTCACTTGCACTTGCAAACAACACAAAAAAAGTGCTTGCCTGTCCTTGTGATGTCTCCTGTCAAGCAGTGCCCTTTAAGAAGTGTCTACAGGAACATGGGCAGGCATGGCACGACAGTGAAATTTACACAACCAGACTCCCAAGCTGACAGATACGATAAAAAATAGCTTTATTTCTGCTCATTTTCGTAGCCGAATGTTGCCGACTGCTTCAGCTGCTACCATGCTCGATGCTACCGATAATAGGCCTGCAGCTTCCGCTGCTCCCATCATTTCCGGCGCCGTCCAGCGGCAGCGGGACCCTCCTGTCTTTAGCGGAGCCAGTGAGACTGATGTGGAAGACTGGCTCTCTACCTATGAGCGCGTCAGTGATCACAACAAGTGGGATGACCCAACAAAGTTACGTTCCATCATCTTCTATCTTGCTGACATTGCGAACCTCTGGTTCCACAATCATGAGCGGGAACTCCAAACCTGGTCCGCTTTCAAGACAGCATTCGCAGAAGTCTTCGGCCCCCCAGTCTTACGAAAGCTCCGTGCTGGACAGCGTCTACGCCAGCGCGCTCAACAGCCCGGCGAGACTTGCACCAGCTACATAGAGGATGTCGTGGATATTTGCGCAGGCATCCATTCTACCATGAGTGAAGAGGGCAAGGTGAAGCACATCCTCAAGGGCATCGAGGACGACACATTTCAAATGCTTCTCGCGCGAAACCCTTCATCTGTCGCAGATGTCATCACCCTTTGCCAGAGCTTCAATGAGCTGTGTCGACAAAGAGTCCTTGCACGCAGCGCTGTTGCACCCGGCCACTCTCTCTCGGGCCTCACGCCTCTATCTCACCTTATACTGCCCTCAACTCCATAAAATTTACTCCAATAGACCCCGGTTATCTGCTCTGTGCTTTAAACGACCTGCCCAACTAGACGTCTTCACTTACTTTCCCTGGAATATTATCCATCCACATTTGATGGACCCACGAATGCCGCCTTTCTGTACCCTCAACATAACGGCTATTGTTTTCAATTCCACAACTCAATGCGAGGCCCTTTCACTTCCTTTCAAGTTTCCTTGTTATCACGCAACTTTCAGGCTCACAAAGTCCTGGTCGCGCACAAAGCACAGCTGACTTAATCCGTGCATGCAGCTGCTCCTGAAATGCAGTGGTGGTCGTAATGACGAGGATTGCAGGCCCAACATGTCCACGTTACTGATGCCTCTTGAACATGTACTTCCACACAGGCTTATACTCTGTTTCATACATAGTGTGCAATGCTGTGGAGGCTAGCAAGACTTCTTGGGATAGCTGCCTTTGCAACAAAAATAGTTTACTGTTTTTTACCAGCAATTATGTGCAATCGTTCTTTATTTAGGCTCAGTAATAAATGAAAAAAGGCTTAAACCTTAAATAAACAATCTTTTATACGGCTGTTACATTTTTCTAGATCACTTAGTTTTTTGTGTGTTTTTGTGTTTATTTTTTTAAGGGGGGAATTTGCAGCTCGTCGTGGCAGCTTCAAACACAAACTCGTGGAAACATACACGGCTACGAAACTTACCTCGAAATGTGTGGAGTTATATATTTTGATTGATGAACTTCTTGCATAGCTTTCGTAGTTGTACACCAAGTATTAAACGGAGCATAAAAGAAAGAGAAATGAAAGATCCGTTCCATCGGTGCACTAGAAACTCACCTGTAACGTGTCTGCATCCATGCTGGCAATGATGTACCGGCATAACCTTTCAAACCTCTGCATTGAGAAATGGAGAGCAAATCAGTACAGTCGACTTACGTTAATTCGATTCTAGTTAATTAGGTTTTTCCATTAATTTGATCCTGGACGGCACCTATGCATTTCTATGGGCCCCAAATTTTGTTATTTCGGTTCTAAAATTGGTCTTCACAGGATAACTTGAACTTGACCTGTCAGCACACACGCAACTGACCCCTAGGGTGAGGTCACCCCAATAACGACCCTTTCAGTGGCAGCATCTGTCTCCGCAGAGCTTAGGGAACAGTGAATGCTTTGAACACATGTCGCCTCCCATCAAAAATGCCCATTTTCAGCCTGCCCTAGGAACATCTTAAAGCAATAACCATAGCTCACAATGTCTGATTGCAGTATTTAGCCAATGCTAAAGTGCTCCTTTTTTTTTTTTTCTGCAAGAAAATTTGGCCGAAAATTGCTGCTGCAATGCAAGTGAAATGCGAAACCAAAACCGCCTCTGCAGCGTTTGTACATTTTAAGGCATACTATGAATGTACTGCGGCAAAGCCAACTTTATGAAAGAGTGCAACTTTAGGAAACAGGCCACCATTGTGCAACACATACTAGACCCTTGCCCATTTCTCTTACTAAAAAAACAGGTTCGCGTTATATTTCTACTTTTTTTAGGGGCTTTAATGTCATTTTTACGCTCGTTTTCTACTTTGGACACATAGAAAGAGGGCGCATGTTCGATTCTGGGGCACGCTAAAATCGGGCAAATACTGCCAAATGAATCAGCGGTGTGTTGTGGCGTTTCTTCTGCATCTTGTTTAATTCGACTTGCCGGATAATTAAATCAATTTAAACAGTCCCGTCAGGGTCAAATTATTGAAAGTCGACTGTATAGCATCAAGATATGTGCTGCACGTCAAAGAAGAGCAGGCTCAACAGTTAAAAAAAATTTCGTACTGTTCAGCGAAAGCCAGAACAGTAGCACTTGGACAGTAGTCTCAGGCTAGGCAACCAACACATGGGACGTGGTGTGCCATGCAGTAATTGACACTCATGATTGCTGTGAGTTCGGTCCCCCACACTGCCTTTTCCTTGACTGCGATTTAAAACTCGGTGAGCTCAATCTCTTTCATTCTGCGACTTCAAACCAGTTTCTCTTTCATAGCAAATAGTCGTTAATTTCATGCTACGTACCTGTTTTTTTCACAACAAGCAAGTGTGGTTACATGCCGAATATCAGTCACACGTTGAACATTACTACCCCTCATCACCATCATCACGATCAGCCTATTTTAGAGCACAGCTTTTAGGCGCTCGTTCCTGCAGTGTGCATCGGCGTCAGCATAACCGAACAAACGAGCACAGCAAAAGATGAAAGCGTAGAAGGAACGTGCAGTGGAACCATGAGGCGGAAAGCTGAGGAAGAGGGTATGATGAAAGGGTGAGAAGAAAAGCATAGTGCGGCAACTAATGGCTACAAGATGGTGCTAGAGTAGCACATGTCGTCTGGGAGGTTGGCCTATCACGTATTGCCACTTCCGATCTCCCAATTAGCGAGCCAGTCGGGCCACACTTCGCTCTGTTTGCAACGTGCCGCACAAGACAAATTGTCCACGCCAGGCAATATATCGCAAAATGAAAACACGTATACAGCTGCGCTCAAATTTCGCATTAAGGAGTCGCGTAACCGTCGGTGAATTTTTACGCCCACTGCAGGACCCAAATTTGGGCCTATTCTAATGTGAGGCAAACTTTGCAGCTCACAAAGCGGTGCACAAATCAGCTTATCTAGTTGCAACATTCAGCCGCAGAGATCTCTCTTGTGGCATGTTGCTTGCACAGAAGATCTCAAAGGACCCACATACCTGCGCTTGCGAATCGTGCTGTGCTCATTCGATGCTACACACAAAAGACTTGAATGGCACATTACTATCACCGCTGCAATTTCAGCGTTAGCTTTCAGAACTTAAAGGATTGGGAAAAAGGCTGAGGCCAGATAGAAAATAAATTCACGAACAATTACGATACTCCCCAATGCGAAATTTCAGCACACTTTTATATGTGTTTTCATTTCACAATATATTGGCTGCCGCAGACAATCTGTTTCATGTGGCATGTTGCAAATGGAGCGAAGTGTGGCACGACTGCCTCGTTAATTGGGAGTTTGCGAGAGGCAGCGCGTGGGTGACATGTGGCCGAGATTCACAGCAGCCGCCGCAAACAAACCTTTGTTCATGCAGCTATTTGTTTCCATACAAATGACGCGCGCTACTCTGGCACTGGGTCTCGTAGCGATCGTCAACGCAGAGCCCGTTTTGCGCGGCACTATGCTTTTCTTCTCACGCATCCGCATCACGCATAACATCCTCCTCCACTTTCCACCTCATGGTTCCACTGCATCTTCCTCCTCCGCTTTCCTCCTTGCGCTCTCTTCGCTATCGCCGTCTTTCATCCCCCACAGCGCTCCGCATTCGCTCTTTCATCCTTTGATGTGCTCGTTCACTCAGTTACGAGGGACACTGACGCTCGCCGCAGGAACAGGCACCTACGAGCTGCGCTCTAAAATGCGAGAGGAGGTGACTCTTTGCCGCCTAAGGTGTCCAGTTTGCCAAAAGTTGGTGCAAATTGGGGGGAATTTTTTTTTTTTGTGTTACTTGAGCATGTATCCTTACCCAATTTTATAGTGCTAGCAACAAGACTGCTGCAGAAACAACCTGCAAGATGTCACAAGATATCCCCATCAAGGTGCTGATTAATTTTGCCTCTTGAAAATCCACTTCTAACCCATTTCTATATCCTTTTAACCCATTTCTGCATCCTCAGCATTGGTGAAAACATAGAAACCGCTCACGGCCGGCTGATGCCGTCGATAACGCAAGCGGACCGTCGCTCCGACCACTGACAAAGCGCAATACGTGCGAAAAGGCATTATTACCGGAAAGGCATCGCTACAAAATAATGGCCCAGATGGTCAAAATTAATCTGGAGTCCCCACTTTGGCATGCCTCATAATCATATCCTGGTGAAACCCCAGAATTTAGTTTTCTTTTTAAGATGGCAGACATCATGCTAGATTTGCAAGGATGGTGGACTGGTGCCACCATCCTTGCCACCCTCTGTACCTTGCACCATGAAAGCTTTCAAAGCGCATCTCTCTGCTTCAACAGTGCTACTAATGGGATATCTGCCATCTTTAAGGGAAGTAAGATCCGTGAGAAAGCCTACTTACAAAATTTCGTATAAGGTCTTATCCCACATTTACAATGCTTATTTGGCTTTATGTACCATTAACTGACAACACGGCAGTATTTGGTGACATTAAACATCCACTCAAGATCGAGTAAAACACACAGGAAAAAAAAAAAAGACTGCATGCAAAGCTGACACTGACTGCCCCATACACAAGAGCGTGTGCCACAAAGATCAATTTCAGCATGCTCACACTATGAATTAGGGTTCAAAGTAAGGAAATCCTTTTCAGGCCATACCTCCTTGTCGACCTTGGGGTGGAATGTAAAAAGGAACTTTCGGGAAGCACGGAAGACATCCAGGGCTGCATAGAATAAAACAGAGAAAATATGCTCAGTCATAACTGCAATTCTAGCTGTGCAAGTTATCAAAACTCCTAGACTTACACAATATTCTTGGCATAGAATGACAGAGTGTCGCATGTGTGCCTACTTTGGGTCTTCCTTTTTTTCATATTATTTGACTTCATTGGAAAAAACACAGCGCAAAAAATACAGGGACACGAGAGGGCGACACGCACACAGCGCTGTGTGCGTGTCGCTCTCTCGCGTCGCAGTCTTTTTTGCGCTGGTTTTTTTCCAATGAATCACCAACACGCCCAAGCTTCCACATTATTTGACTTCATAGTAACATCCATTTCACTGTATTCATTTCATAATACTTATATATCCTGTTCTTTGTGTGTATCTAATGCAAGTGAGTTTTCTTGTGTCGAGTATGTTACTTACCATTATAATATAAGGACATCTCTTTTGGTACATGCATATTGGATACAGATGTTTTTATGTACACGTGTGTGCAAATATGTGCATTTATCTACACAAGTGTCTATGTGCAGTAGAGTTCCGTTAATTCGATTTTTTGGTTAATTCGATCTCGACTGAAGGTCTCAGCCGGCACCCATGTATGGGCCCAAACTTCCGTTATTTCGATCAATCAGCCTTCGAAGGATAATTAGAACTTGACTGGTCAGCTTCGCTGCAATAGAACCATGTTATGCAGTGAACCATACACAACTTATTGCAGTGAAGCACGCTATGAAATAGAAAGGGGCCACTGTCACGGGACATAATACGTGTTTCTGAATTATACAGGTGCACACACGCCGTCTCCAGACACAGTATGAGCACCCAGACACTTATAAAGCATACTGTCAGTCATTCAGAGCTGTTTCTGACGTTGCTGTGGTGATTTGAGCCCTCGTTTCTCCTGCCATGCGTGTGTCATATATGAGACTGTTATCGAGGCTCACGTTCCTTAATTACACGCGCATGCAAATGCCATTAAACAAGAAGCGGAGAAAAACTATCCCTATTTTGGGAAAGCTAGCAAAAAAGAAGGCGGTAAAATGAAAAGCTCCAAAAGTCGAGGGGACGTTTAAAGGTATCAAAAGAGTGTCTATCTAACAAAAGTCTTATCTAAAACTCTGAAGGACTGCTAGAGAACTTTAGGTGTCTCAGTGCTTGTACTCTGACCGGAGATGGTACATGAATTAAGGAACACGTGCTATGTTCTGTAACAGCGGCGCCTTTCCCCGATTGATATGATTCTCAGCATAACAGGACTGTATTACGACGAAGCTAACTTTAAAGGCAGTACTGCATAGTGAATCAACAGCATGTTTCGGCATTCTTTCTGTCTTTTGTTTAATTCAACCTGCCGGATAATTTGGCCAGCATCATCGATCGGAACGTCAGGATAGAATTAACGGAAATAGGCTGTATATACTTGTGTATATTTATGTATTTGCATAGGTACGTATGCAATTACGTAAGAATCTTGAGAACAAGTTAAGGACCGCTCAAAGAGCGACGGAGCGAAAAGTGTTAGGCCTAACATTGAGAGACAGGAAGAGAGCAGTGTGGATCAGAGAGAAAACTGGCATAGCCGATATTCTAATTGACATTAATAGAAAAAAATGGAGCCGGGCAGGCCATGTAATGCGTAGGATGGATAAATGGTGGACCAAATGGTGGATAAACGGTGGATGGATAAACGGATGGGAAAAGTGGAACGGTGGACCATGACGCGCTACTTATTCCCGGATAAAGTCCTTGATGGTAGAGAGCAGCGACTGTTGATCGGCAGAGTGGGCAGCTAGCTGCAAGCTCGATAGTGTGTCTGGCGTCATGAGGGCTTGGCGGGCGATCGTGCGCTGCCTACGCAACTCGTCAAAGCTTTTACATTAATTATCTAACTCGAGAAGTACTGCCCTAATTATCAAAGTGTCAATGAGAAAATTGTAGAGCAACATGAAAAACTACCGATGCAGCTTTCTGTTACTCAAGACGTGCCACCAAAATGTGTTTTTCTGAGTGTGAAAGGCACCTGCGAATACACGCAGAATTACCGCGTGACTGGTCACTCGAGGCACTTTGCGTGTATTCGTGGGCTTCTTTCACGCTCAGAAAAACTTTTATGTAGCACGTACTCAGCAACAGAAAGCTGTATCGGTAGTTTTTCATGTTGCTCTACAATTTTCTCATTGACACTTGGTAATTAGGGCAGTACTTCTCGAATTAGATAATTAATTACAATTAGCTAATTAATTCTCAGCATCGAAAAAATTACTGGCAGCTACTCCACTGCACTGGAAACAATACGCATTAAGTTTGCTTTGCGTAATGCCGTTCCTCCTTTTTTTTAAAGCGTGCTGCGTAATAGCTGGGATACCCTGTATAAAAGATTATGGATTTGAACTGGTTTATGTTTGCATAACTGAAGAATAATAACAGAAAACCGCATAAACTTATTTTACATGTGAACTTGATGCTGCTTCTAAGATGTGGAAAGGATCATAAAAAGGTATGTGCACTGCTCTTCAGGCCACAAGTAGTTACAAAACGAATACAATGTTGAGGAAACACACCTGTAAAGCAATACATAATTTCTATTGCAACCGCTTCAGTTTACAAACCAGTGTTATCAAATGCGATCGGCCAGCTAGGAGGTGTTTATAAATGTCTGCGATTATGTATAGGTGTACCACCAGCCGATAACCCAATAACTATTAGGCGGTCATCAACTTTAAATGGTCACGAATGCATTCCTCATATGCTTGGTTCCCAATTCCCCAGAATGAAACTGCAAGAACAATATTGTCACTTCTATAAAACCCCAACAAGCTAGTGTGAGCTTGTAACTGAGGTAGCATAGTTGAACCACAAGTGCAGTCAACAATGGATGAGAAGCTCTGGAGAAGGTGGCCAACCCACATTCAAAATTGTTATTGTCTTTTTCTGATTTCATTTTAGAGTTCAGTTCCAGTTCAATACATTGACCAGGCTTCATCACACTGGACAGCGGCTGTGACGGGCACCTGCACGTATCTCGTTTCATACCTGATGTGGAGACCGGCACGTTGGGCTCTTCCCCTTCACCATCCCTGAGGACGGAGTCAAATTCTCGCCGAAACTCGGTCCGAAGCCGCTGCCGAACCAGGAAGCCTCTGATGACGGCCTGCCAAGGCAAAGGTAAAAAAAAAAGTTGCATGGTTGTACTACTTTTTTTTTTCTTTGTGATTGTATTTCTGCATTTTCTGAGCAAATGCCTGATGCGGGGTTCTACCAAGCAGTAGCTTACAATTTCATTGTTTTCTGAACTCCTATCCAAATATATGAGATTTGTTCTTGATCAGTTATACTCTGCCAGTTTCTCTTACACTGCAACCAATCAACCATACTGCTATGCAGTGCTCGCGCATGAATGTGACAATGTTGCCTTGAGCACAAATCAATATCGCCGTATCAGTATTATATCCCGGTATCAATATTCACTACGCTCAATTTTCTCTCTGTTTTATAAATGCACTGCACTAGTTTTCCTGATGTTGTTACTTTCAATGCTTCGAGGTAAAGAGCCATTGCCGGGTTGGCAAGCTTCAAAGGATGGAGGTGCTTTTACTTGCTGAAGAGCTTCAGCCGCAAGGGGATTAAAACAGTATCGACACATATTTTCAAAACTAAAGAAACTCGACCCCCTACTTCTGGCAAATAAGTGAATGGCACTTATTTAGCGAGCGCAAAGGTTGGGAAACACACATTTTAATTTGATGCCGCTTTAGTGGCCACAGACAGACAGCAGACAGACAGACAGACAGACAGACAGACAGACAGACAGACAGACAGACAGACAAAGAACTTTAACGAAGGTCCTGAGAAGCTCCAGATCAATGAACAATGACATGCTGTTACTGCGAATTTCTTGCACTGTATGCTTCGCCATTACAGACTCTGTATTGGCCACGGTGTTCCAGTTTGAATGGAAATTCAGCACTGGTTCTCGCCCAAGGCGCATTTCCATCGGCTAGGGACCAACGGAGCAAAGCGGGTCTTCCTCTGTGGCACCTAGGTGCAGTCACCAGATTTTTCTCTCGCAACTCGCACACAGGCATTGGGCAAAGGCAGCACAGCTCTCGCATGTCTGCGCCCTTGACAAAATGGAAACAAACGCCCTGATGAGTGGTAACCAGAAGAAGCGGAGGAATGGAGCAAGCCCATGTACTACAAATCAATCATTTTGCACGAGTAGTGAAACCACTGTCGCAAATGTTTCTCAAATTGCCCTCCTTTTATTTAAAATCTATGTTGGTGTCATGGGGTGGAGGCCTTTATGTAGAACGTTACTAGAATGTGCACAGGATTGCGAGTCACTCCAATCTTGAGTGACATAATTTTAAACAAGCTTCATACAGAGCTAGACTGTCATCTTCCTGGACTTGTGACGAAGTGTATTTATTTATGTGCATGACTTTCTAGTGTTCACTGACATTGCTAGACCCTCCCGCGACATTGTAAACATTTTAAAAGTTTTTAAGGAATATGGTACGAAGCTGGACTTTTTTTTTGAGTTGCCCCACGATAATCAGTTAATGTTCCTCAATCTCGGATTGGTCTCTCAACCACATCGCTAACCCAGATCTGTAAAGTGTATCATTGATTACAGGTCGGGGAACTCAAAACAGATAAACAGAAAAATAGTTGAAGTCAGTTCGGGCTCTGCATGGAAAAAAATTGTGCGACCACCTAATGAAATTGGCGGTCGCACCAATAATAGACCCGATTCCGAAGTCAGGTCTACAAGTTGGAACAGGCTGGCTATCCACAGACTGTCACTGTGTCAGCTTTATTTAACTCCATTAAAGCATTGAAAGACGTCAAGTGAAACAAATGCTGTCATAACGATGGTCATAGGAAATTTTTTTTCATAATTCCATACCTGTATTCCATAACTTACACATAGGTGTCAGATACAAAGTTCACGTCCCGTTTTCAGCTATAAAATAAACTTCAAAGTATTTGTTCTCGTGTTCTTCGAAAGCCTGCTAGATGTACCATTAAGGACAGCATAAAGCTTGTGGAATATGTTTCAGGAATTGTATACATGATCCTGTTAAGCTGCGGCAATATTTATGTGAGCTAACCTGGCTGTTGTATCAAAACACGTCTGAGCATCAGGCATCGCAAAAATCATCTGGGCAATCGCCTCTGGCAGCCAATTGCAAAGAGTGCAGGAGCTATCGCGCGTTAAATGAAACAGGGGCATTTTTCAGAAAGCAATACATGTGAGAAATAGCAGAGACCTTTCATATTAGAAAAAGCAGAGGTGCCTGCGTCGGCAATCCTTCTGTCTTGCTACATAAGAAATTTACATTTCTAGATAGTTAGCACACGCATGTTCGGCTTTAACTTTCATGTTCCTTTATGATTAAGTATCAGTTTAACATTTTTTATTTGTTACCCCTGCTTGCACTGCATGCGTGATTGCTTCTATGTCTAGTATATCTATGTGAAGCTTGTTCAATAAATTCTTCAGTTGCGAGTATGTGCTTTGTCCTGTTATGCCTTTGTCTTTCGTCTCTTTATTGCACCTTAAAAAAGTTCTAACGATAAACATCAACCAACGAGCCAGCTAGTCCATTTTGCTGTTGTGATGCACCCACCTCCTGCATATCAAAACCAGAGCTGGTTAATAGAAACAACTATTACAGTACATTATCTAAAGCACCATGATGACCGCCAGTAACCTTTCTAGAGTTACACACAGATATTGCACAGATTCCAGACGCTGACTACCAACCACAATATCTCTTGCCAGGATTTGCCAGGATGAGGATTTGGACCTTCATTCAAAAAAAAAAAAAAAAAAGAAACAGAAAATGCCATTTCAGTATTTCTTTAAAGGTTTTTTGTACCACCTCTCAAGCTTGGTGCCCATTCTGCGAACAGCATACGATGCTGTGAACACCTCAGCCAAATTTTGGACTAGTGCATGACGTGTGGAGCTCACAAGCGGAGCGCGAAGTCACCTTTCTCTAAAACACCCTCTTTTTAACAGAAGCCGTTTCATGACTGTGGGCAGCTGCCATATTTCATTACATAGCAGATTCCCATACACGGCTGCTATTGTTGAATAGCTGACATCAATCAAGAAGCGTGACCAGATTATAGTCGGCGTGCCCGCCCACGTAGGAATGAAACTTTGGCCACACTGCTTATAGGTGTTGTAGGCGTCGGTTCTCGCTAATCTCGATTAGTATGCAACACACAATCAGCCCCGAACTACACCAAACTTAAGTCCAGACAACATGTACACTATGCCTGCGCAATAAATAGCAGTAAGCATCTACAAGGGATGTACGTCAGTGTGCGCTCATTCCTGGTTGTGCCAGGCTAGACGAGCTTCATTAGGTGCACAATCTGGATTTTCCTAATATCCGTGCAGGAAAAAGCAGGTCCGCATCACATAGCATGGCCAGGCTGGAACATGCAAGCGCGTACTCCTCCTTCCCGTGCACTTGAAGTTGCGTGTCTTTACATCTGCTGCCGGGTGCCACAACAAGCCCTCTCACCAGGCGGATCATCGCCACTCTACTGCCACCGGTGCCTCCTCCACTCCATTAGAATGGAGGATGTTGGAGGCGAATGGAAACGGTAAATATCACGCTGCAAGTATCTACGGTCAAATTATGTCCACCTGAAAAATTTTGTTAATACGTGTGGTTCGGGGCCCCTGTATGAATAAGGCAGGTCACAAAGACAACTTGACATGCTGCAACCCAGAGAAGGGGTGCGCGCATGCCTTCCAGACCCTACCTGGATGGCAGAGGCCGCCTGGTCTCGCCGGCGCTCGTGGGCCCGCTCAATGCGTGCTGCCTTGGCCTGCTCGAGGAACTGCTCCTTGGAAGCGGACTTGGGCTGGCCAGCAAACATGGTGCTCCCTCCAATCCTGGGCACATGCACAAAGGAGGGGAAGGAGATGGGGAAAAACTATGGGCACATTCACACCGGCGATTGACAGAAGTCACGCAACCGACCACAACAGACGACCAAGGGGTGACTCGCGGCAACCGACCTTGACACTGGCAGGCGCAACCTGCCCATCACCACACCGACACGTCTATTAACATAAACAGTGCATGAGAGTACACGTTGCACAGATGACAATATAAAGACAATTGTACTCGTCACGTTTACTTTCATAGCATTTATGTAACCACTTTGCGGAAGCTTTGCTTCACACACATTCCAATATGTGTGTTGGATCTGCAAAATTGGCTATTGCTTTTTTTTTTTCTCAAGTATAATGATAAGCAGCCAGTAGTGAGTTAAGACCACTTGCCATATACACTCCAACCTATCTTTATTTGTCTGGCAATTTCCTTTCCACGATTGGGGCCTCCAGCGACTACTCAGACTAGATAAACAAGATCTTGCACAGATTCCAGACGCTGACTACCCAACCACAATATCTCTTGCCAGGGTGCTGAACTTCACCCCATTATTCCGCAGATTAGTCCTCAACCTTACGCTTCGTTTTTGCCAATCAAATGGTCAGTCTTTTTTGACCCATTGTGAAACATTTCCTCCAGACTTCTTCCACAAGCATTGCAACGTGCTCTATGAATTGGAGACTGAACTTTTATTCTTGGTCAGATTTGTCAATCTTTGGCACATGCAAGAGTATAAAAAAAAGTATAACTTCGACAGGAGGTATTGAAAATACCCCTCGATGCATGTCGGATTTACTCAACCAAATGATGGAAAATCTGTACTTTGCCCAACAAGGCGTTGCAATTTTAAAAGGCAACAGCAGTGAAAACTCGACTGGCAAATTCTGTTGGGTCGTTCAATTTTGCACTTGCTTTCATAATGCCTCGAACACTGACCTCTATGATTTACAGTGAGCACAGTTTAGGTTGTTATGTTCCAGTAATATAAAGATCAACTTCCCCCATTTTGCTAAGCTACTTTTAAAAATCCTTTACTGTTTCAAGAATGTATGAGACAGTTGTGTAGATGATTGGTGATCTTGCTTCTATGAACGATTTTCATGTTTTCTTGCTCTGTCCTGTTGCAAGAATTGTAGGAAGTTGGGAACTCTACAAGCCATTCATCGCGGCTTTTCTCTGAAACCCTTGCATTTATTTCGTGTAAATGGAAAGCAAATAACGTTTCATTTGATTTGATGTACAATGAGAAGTGCTTACTGTTGTCTCTGATTTACCTTGTGGCAAAGGAATGCTCTTTCCATTATGTTTGGTGACTGCATTTTCAAACTTATACAATGGAGTGCTAAGGAGTTAAACAGCAGCTACCGTTAGTACGACAGATGCAGACAAGTGGTTTTGCAACTAAATGACAGATATGTGTACCTCACAAGGGGCGCATCCTAACTCCTCGACAATATGTAGCCACGGCCCTTTTATTTACTTTTGTTTCTCAAGTGCAAGGTCTTCCCATCTACTTCCACTTTTTATACCATCAAACTTTTTATAAGTCATAATACACACATACAATTTTTTTATGCATAAACACTTTTCATGCTTAGTGGGTATTTTTTTACGCTTAGCCCTTTGACTGCTGATGTTTTTTTACGTGCTAGTTCAGCGGACATTTTGTGTTACAAGGAAGCTGTTTCTACGTCGCCACTTTCTTCTAACGCACAATTCATCAACAGCTTACACATCACTTTGTTTGTCAAAGTGCCAGACAGACCTGCCACAGTGGTTTGCCATGGCTGTCCTGCTGAACCAGACCGACAGAGTACCGAGAAATTTGCTCCACCTGCTATTAAAAACTTAACTTGCAAGATTTAAGTGCATATACGACCTCTCTATAAATGGTACAACCGGTACGCAATATTCATTTTTGCACGAGTTGCTTCTTGAGAGACTGGGAATGCGCTGAAAAGACAAAATGAGTATACTCAGGAGTGGCAGTCAAAGGTTAAAGAGAGTAACTATGGTATAAAAATAGCGAGTTTTAGAATAGGGGCCCCAAAGAGCTTTGCGGGTGTTAGCGTTGGGGCATGCAAGAGCGATAAGTTTTAGAATAGGGCTTTGCGTTTGCGAATACCGTCTTGCACTTGCAGCACCACTACGGTGTCAAAGAAAAGCTATAATAAATATTAAAATAAACTATACCATTTTATGATCGGAAGAGTAATTTTGACTTTCGTGGTTTTGCGTTTAATTGCAATTAAGGTGTTAATCTATTAGCAGCAAGCGATTTATTGCGCCTAATTTTGAGTAACCAACTTGACGTGCCTTCACCAGCCAAGCTAATCCACGTTAGGCCTACGAGCCATGAAATCGACAATCGAATTCAAAATCAGCGGCGTCTAATGAATCAATCTTCATTACACACGTTAGTTGAGAGAAAGCGATAACTGCAGTCACTTCTCCTAGCTTACTAACTTCACGCGTTACCAAGAATCAAGCCGAGTTTGGTACTCGGAGAGCCGCCGCTTCGATGGGTGCCGCCATGTTTGTTGACGCAAAACTTTTGGGGCTGCTTTTGGGGCTCCCGCTAAATCGGCGAAATAGCGTGCCCAACGCAAAACCCAAACGCAGTTAGCGTCTCGCGCATGCGCAGTGGTGTCGACGCTATTTCTTTGGGGCCCCAAAACGTTTGGGGCCCCTATTCTAAAACTCTCTAATAACACGTGAGGACTCAATGAAGGTGGAATAGTTTGATACATTAGTGTGTGTGGAGAACAAGTATTAAAGATGAACAGCAATGAAAAAATATATAGAAAGTATATATAAACAAACAAAAACACAAAATGGACCCCCTTGTATCATATTTTTTGTACTATCCTAACTAAGATGGCCTATTATTTTGCCCATTTGCTACAGCCCATTATTCTTTAATATTATTGCCCCATTTTTTTTTTTTTTTTTAGGTAGTGGAGCTGAAATACATCTCTAGCTTACTGAGCAGAAAGATTTAACCAGTCACCTAGTCAAAACTATTGATTTGGCATTTGAAGTTTCCTATTGTGAAGGTCTTCGTAAAATACTTGAAATTAGGGGTGTGCGAATATCCGAGTTCCGAATTCAAATCAAATAATATCTAATCGAATAATTTGATTCAATTTTCGAATAGCTAGTATTCGAAGTTTCGAATAACTCGACAGGACGAATATCTAAAACACGACAAAGGCCAATGGTGCAACTTGGTTAGGGTGATGTGGTTAAAACTAATGCTAACGTCGTTACAGAAGCTGTTTCGTCAAAACTTTCACCGGTATCCTGGTTCAAAAGCGAATGCATATTTATATTAAAGGAGATTAGGCCACTTCCGCACGTAAAAAAAAAAATAACACATATGAGAAAACTGTCAACAAGCCCATCACAACTTTGCTTTCAAAACGAAGGCATGGACTTTTGCGTAGTTAAGTCGCGTATGCCGCAAGCGCCGTAAAACACTTTTATACAAACATCTTCCTTCACATCCTGTCTTAACTACTGTTGCCGTGCACTAATACTGGGCTGCACCCGGGATCAGGAATGAACATGACTCATCTGCTCACAGCACAGTGAAGGCTTTTGGACAGGGCAAGCACATTCGTTTGGCTACGGCGGACAGGCGGATGGAATACCTTCCCATCCCTGCTACAGAGGTGCCCAGTGAACGCATGTTTTCAACTGCAGGAAACACCGTAACATCGCGGCGAGAGAGCCTGAAGCGAGGTCATGTGGAACAGCTAGTGTTTCTGCGTGACAATTTATAGCCTTGCGGTAAATGTCCCCCACCGCTTTGTGTGCTCGAGGACATGAGCAGACATTATTTCTTTGTTCTTTCTGTAAATTTTAAATAAAATCTTTTGTATTCAATATTCAATTCAATATTAGATTTTTTTGGCCACTATTCGGCACTATTTGATTCGAGATGAAATTTGACTATTCGCACACCCCTACTTGAAATGTGAAAAGAAAAAAAAAAGTCAATTTTGACATATTTCCTGCTCAACATGCTTTTACCTAACCAGACAAGATTCCATTAGACGCTTCATATATCTATAGCTTCATGCCTCACTGAACGTCGGCATTAAAAAAGAATAAAAGGGGAAAAAATCTAGCAGACCAAACTGCTGCTGCCTCATGATGTTATCTTAATCTGCTTCCTTTACTTGTTATTCCGGACAGTGCAACCCACACAATGTGTGGTTGCACCCACACACCAACCCAGCCTTTCTCTCCTGTATGTCATTAGTGGGCACAGTAGAGTCTGTACTACTGCAGTAAAGGCAGATAGAAATGGAAAGAATAAAAAAAAGAAAAATCTGCAACTGCACAAAAATTTCTTTCCTCTCTAAGTGCACAGAGAGAGGAAGCAATTCAGTGGCCGGAATTGCAAGGCGTGACGCGAGTGGTCCTGCCGACCTGGAGCGCCCTTCTGGCAGAGTTTACCGGGAAAAAAAAAGTTGAATAAAGACAGTCACCTGTACATGTCGACCAGATCTTACATGTCAGACCAGATCTTAAAACTCAAAAAGCGCCTCCAGTATAGACGTGGGAACAATTTATTTGGGCGGCAGCATGCTTTTTGGGCACCACATTCTGGCCATATGGCGGGACAGTGTCCTCAATAAAAATTACTGACACTACGTGTATTTGCCACACCAGACAAATGTGCTAGCACCGTGGAGTGGCAACTCTCTTACAGACAATAACTTCCGAAAGCATCTTCGCAGTTCAGAAAAAACTTGTCATGGTCCAGGGATTTGTTTACATAAAATTTTCCTTAATGCCAATATTTTCTCACATGAACTTCTTCACTACACCTTAGAATGTTCGGCAAAATTTGGTGGAGTAATTCATTTGTTTCAAGCTTACAGCCTTCGCCATTGTGGTACTATAATTATAGTTATGCCCTGCACTACCAACTGCCAGGCCGTGGTGAAGTTAGACAATAAATGGACTGCTCTGGATAGGGCGTAGTCTCTATCAAGACAAATTTCTCTAACTATGGAGTTTACCTTTTAAGAAAACTGAAATGAACTTTACTTTTGTAGCATTCCAATAGAGTCAAGTAAATATTCATTCTGTAGAAGAGTGCGAAGTTGGCTGAGTGACATTTTGCGAAAAGCAATGCAGCAAGAGGACCAATGAAACAGCCACTGCTGTTGTTTTGTCCTTCACTGGTCCTGTTGCTACCTTATGTTTCTCGGCAGGTAAATGTTAGGTGTTTCTTTATGTGCAAGTCCCTTCACTGTGTAAACTTCCGCAGCACTTATTTGAATAAGGCAACAGCCTGCACGTGTGCAGACTGAACATCATCATGGCAACCAACATGCCATCACACACACAAAAAGAGATAAGACCTCCAAACATGCCAGGCAAGGCTTGTAGTAATGGGCATAACACTTAATTTCCTAAAATTTCTTAGCAATTTTTAAAGCAATATACTAAATGCGGTTAGGAAGATTAAACTAAAAAATTGAATTCCGGGGTATTGTGTGTTAAAACCACGATATGGTTATGAGGCACGCCATAGTGGGGGACTCCGGATCGCTTTTGACCACCTGGGGTTCTTAAACGTTCACCCAAACCTAAGTACACAAGCATTTTCACATTTAACCCCTATCATAACGGGGCCACCGCAGCCGGGACCGAACCCATGGTCTCCAAGTTCAGCACAGTGCCGTAGCCACCGGTCTACCATAGAACGGGTGTGCAGACATTTGTGTAGATGATCTTGTGCACACAAAGTGAGGCTAGAAAACACAGAAACTGTATTACCGACTGAGAAAGGTGGGCGAATGACTACAGGATGACTCAATGTACAGTGGGCACAGGTTCACTACAAAAGCTTCGTCAATCTCTTAGGGTGCCGGAAGGTTTGAAAGTAGGCATGTGCAATATTCGAAACTTTCTAATAAATAATTGAATAGTCTGCTGCTATTCGATTTGGCCTTCGAGTCGAATAGTCACTATTAGTAAGTGCGAATATTTTTAGAATACTTTTCGAATAGTTCAGAACATCTACTGCGCCCAAATGTAAACAAAATTGGAGCAAAAGTATGGTAAGGTTGCCCCCCCCCCCCCCCCACGGGCATATAGCAAAGACATAAAATGTGAGACCATGCCTAGCGAAGCAGGCGACGTCAGTTAGGTAGCCATACCTTACAGGCTGTACAGCGAACAGTCGCACTCTCTGAAGAGCTCTGTGCATGCGAAGAAACTACTTGTTTGGCTCCAATGCTTCATTTATGCTTTTAAAAACAACGCTTCATAACATACTATGTAATGACAGAAACTTGCTAACTTCAAGAATTAAGAGATGTGAACATCCGTTTCATATTGATTGTGATAATGGCTATTCATTATTTGAAAATTATTCGATTTGCATTTGATTCGGTCTAAAAAAAAAATCACAGCATATCCACGAAGTGAATGATGATGAGTGGGCGAAGCACCGGGGGATCATTCGGGTAAACCACAGCTACGGACGAGAGATAAAGAGAGCGCGCGTCGGCAACGAGAGAGAAAATTACACCATCTTCCCGTAGGAAAACCCTGAGTAGTATGCGAAGCAGCCATGGGGTCGACTCAAGGTAGCTTTATCAGCTTTATAAACTTGGACATGCAGCAGCACCAGCAACGTGCAGAACTGTTGTCGACGCCGTCGGCGTTTTGCCCGCGTTTGCACCGAACACGCGCAAAGTGGAACTGGAACCGGAAGTGGAACGCCATCTAGTGAACACTTCATAAAACTACAGGTGGCTACATACTACTACTACTACTACTACTACTACAGAGGAGGGAACGACCCACACCCTAAGGAGCTTCGCCCCTAAAACACTCTTCGCACACCCCTATTTGAAAGTGTCATTCTTTGTTGCACAGGTGGCATCGTTGTACAAGGCCACAGTTGCAGCAATTTGTACAAGACATGCCACGCAGGTGAGGTCAGGCCACTAAAAGCAAACTTGTATAATAGAATACAGCAGGAATTACATTTCTCCCATACAACCTGACAAGTACAGGCCCTGTCACATTCTACATAACTACGCTTCAACTGGCTCTCTTACTGCAGCTAACAACAGCAGCAGTTCAAGTGGGCCACAGCTTGCACAATAAATGATGCACTCCCGAGTGGGATTTATGGTGTGTGTGTGTCAGCTCTGTTTACCATATTTTGTTAAATATAATCTGCGGACAATGCTTGTCTGTAGGCTGAAATTTCCCGTGGTGCGGACTATCTATGGCATGCAGACGCATGCAGACTATACATTACTTTTTTTTATCATAGGCACACTTGAAAAAAACAAGGCCCCAATGCACTTGTAACATTTTCCTATACGAAATCACAGTGAAATTGAGTGAATGTTGGTTGTGGACAATCAAAAGATAACATTTTCAGCTGAAAATTTCCTCACGCAGACTATACTTAGACATTGAGCTACCAACGGTTCTTCCGTTGCTACACATGTAATGAAGAGGTAAAAGCAGAAGTTATACCCGGGTCACAAAAGTTTTGATTGGAATAGACTGCTATAGGGATCGCATTTCTCAGTCACGATTGGTTCCATTGCACAAGCTGCAGATGGGAGCCAACCATGATTGAGAAATTCTATCTTTATCAGATTCGATCGCGTTTGACTGTGTTAAAGAGGTATAGCAGAGTGCAGTTCACTTGTTATCTGTTGCATTCCCCGGAGCGGGGACACAATTTGTTGTAATATCTGATGATAGTTGCCAGTGGATAATCGGTTGGTATGTCTATGAATCAAAGTGTTCATAAAAGCACTCTCATAAGCACTTTGTAAATGTATCTTGAAAAGCTTAGTCAAAGGCAAGATCAAAATGAGGTTAACAAGGGTATTGCTATTGAAATCATTGAAAAGCTTTATAAGAAGTTTGAAGTCAATATGAAAGCTTCAATCTACTTAACTGTTACATCACCGAGCGCTCATGTGGTACTTGTCAGGAAATACCACAGTTTGTAAAGTTCCACCTGAACTTTCAGATTATTTTTTTTCCCCTTTAATTGTGCAGTTGTAATGTACAGTGGTGTTCAATATGATCTGCAACACCAGTGCCCATGATCAAAGAGACTCCAGGACTGCATGGAGGCAACGTGACACACGAAAAACTGGTTGAATAAATACCTGTAATTAGAACTGTGTCTTTTCTTTAATTTTTCGTATGTCAGTGCCGATACACAGTCTTGGAGCCCCTTTAGCCATGAGCACCAATGTTGCAGCTCATATTGAACGCGACTGCACCAGTCAACAGTGTTTCAGATTAGATTGAATCATAGTGAATAGGGTGTGCCCGGCCGAGGAAGCATACTTCAGTTAGCTGAGCAAACATGCTGCCCATGAATCTGTGTGTCCTTCTGTTCATGTCAACTTGTACAACTGAGAATTCTACATAAAACCTGGGTACGCTTCATTCTGCTAGGCAGACATTGCATGGTAACCAGCAAAATACAAACGGAAGAAGCCCATCATCACTTACACAAAAAAACAACAACATGTGAGCGATTTTAACTCCCAATACACAACACGACTGCCCCCAGAAAAATGAGAAATCTGGTAAGAATGTGTTCACGATATGACAAATATAATGTGACCCATGACAATGTTAACTATTAAGTTTGCCGTTACAAGTTGAACGTTGGTAGGAAGAAGGGAAAGCTGCTTAAGTTTGAAAAACTCAAGTCAAAAGAAGAAGAAAAAAAAAAGTGTTCAAGGTCCTTTCATTTTCTGCGATATAAGGTGTAACTTGGCAAGCAACACCACTCTTGACGTCAAATTTTTGTTTCTAAATTTTTTAAAAAGTAACTGTACACTTCCACTGAAATACCATGTTATGTACTGCACGCATATATACACTGGCAATATTCAATACGCACTGCCTCGAGTTAAGTTTTTGTTTTCCCTCGACTCGTATCTAAAAGCGCGGAGATGTGATAAGATTTGATGCCACGAGAGAGAGACGAGGAAACGACAGCGACCGACCGGTTCGCGTCAGATTGCTTGACGCACGTCTTCGTGTAGTCTCTTTACAGATAAGCTAAGCAAAACCGAAAGAGCTAAGTAAATGCCGTTGGAAGTGCACGCGCGGCTGGCCTGTACGTGTTTGGGAGAAGCAATTAATCACATCCGCGCGTACGTATAGGAGACCACAGACACGCGCGGCCTTCCATCTCTTCTCTACCCCGCGTTTTACGGCACGAGCGGAACAGCGAAATCACCGTCATCTTTGAATGCGGGCACTAGAGCCTTCATTCATCGCAATTCTCTGCGACACGGACGGCCGCGCACGCCTCGAAAGAGGCGGCGCGCACCGCGCATGCATCACTGGCCGCAAAAATTACGCGGTCAAAACAATCGCGGCGTAATATCTCCGGGTTAGGTTTCCTTACGCGCGAACATAACGCCGCGTCGATTGCGATCTCGCGAGTGGGGATAAAGGCGCAACCCGAAGCGCGTGTGGCAACGTCAAACTGCCGCTCGCCCCGCTTTCGTTTATCGCTTCGCATCCACTCGGCGGCGGGAAATACCCTTTGGTCAGGTAAACCGTCGTACGAGTGAATTTAACGTATATTCGCTTGCCGAGAGGGAGACACGGGCCGCGGATGCAGCTGCTGCTGCCGCCGCCACGGGTCAATATTTACATGGTAACAGCCGATGGAGCGAACGTGAGCGTCGTACTACACAACATACCTCTGGCTCAGCTGAGATCACGTCGCAGCGCTAGCTCTTGCAGTGGACCACCCGCCGGCCGGGCACATCGCAGGAGAAGTGCGGTGTATTCGCCGCGTTTGTGCCGCCCTCGTCGTAGTGATGACAGCTTTCAACGCTTCCGAAACTTGCTACACAGGGGCGATCCCGCGAACACAGCACACCCTCAAGCGATGTGCAGACGGATGGCTCGTCGACCGTCGGATTAGTAACGCAGCAAAAACACCATGTGCTTTTAATTTTTCAATAGGTAAATAGCAAATAATGATTAAAATATTTTACGATATTGTTTTAATAATATATTTGAAGTTATTTATAATTTATTTTTGAGATGTTAGAAATTTAACAATAATCTGCTGGCCTTCAATATGTCAGCCCCCTGCTCTTGAGCGTGGCTGAAGCATGCGGTCTTGTTTTGGTTGAGTAGCGCTGTCACTTCACATGCGATATGTCTCGAATTGTCGTGAAAAACCTTCCCAAAAAGGTGCGATCTTGCTTTAATCTCTTCCTGCCCGACGTGTTTTTCCTTCCAGTGACACTCATCGATCGCGTCGTGAAATTACTTTCGCATGCAGATCAAAGAAGACCGACTTCGGGAGTTCTTCTCTACCAAAGGGACGGTGACTGATCTGCAACTCAAGTTCACGAAAGAAGGTGTCTTCCGACGTTTTGCCTTCGTGGGATTCAAAGATGAGGCCCAGGCCGCTGCTGCCAAGGAGTACTTCAACAATGCGTACCTGGACACTTCCAAGCTTCAGGTGACTTCTTTGACGATCGATCTCGTGACATCGTTACCTGATGGTGTCAACTAACTAACCCGCAGTTGTTTTATTCAAGAAATGTGAACCGTCAACGTCTGGTGCTTAATACTGAACTCAGGGTGCGTTGGCAGGCGCGTACATATCTAGATAACAAGACGAACTGTTGAAATGTGAAACTGCGAAAGAGAGCGGGAGGTGCGCACTCAACCGTGTGATATGTGCTAGTTAACTCGACAACACACAAAACCTAGTAGGCACGTTTGCCTGTGATACACTGTTTTTATGACGTCACTGTTTCTGTCCTATTGCTTCGCAATATTTTTAGAGTGGAATGAACTGCATCGTGAAGGCGCAGTGCGGAGGGCTGTTACGCTATGTGGGAACTGTTCTTTTAGATTTCAACTTTTTTAGTGCCATTTCTTTGTCTGATTGTGGCATTTCTGCATGCATAGGTGCCCAAGGACTTATGTTGATTTTCTTATATGCATATGTATGTTTTATGAAATGCTATAAATGGAAATGCTGCGGTGCGTATGCTGAGATATGTAAACACTGTGCGGATTTTCAATACTGTGTTTAGGTACGACTACATTACTTGAAGGTTATGGGTATGTTACTTCTGCCTACTATCCAGTCAAGCTGCTGTTTTGAGCAGCTTTATATTCCTGTCCTAGCTACTTTTTCACTCTGATGTACAATTTTCGGCGTTATCGCGGAAGCGTGTGCATCAGAACAAAACTAGGTAGAAGATGCAAAACGAAGGTAAGAATGTTGTTATGTCGTCGACGGCAGCCCGGGCGGCGGCAGCGCCGCCGTAGAATAAAAGGGATAGCGCCGTAGGCCGGCAGCCGACGACGTGGAAGGAA
The DNA here is from genome assembly GCF_013339745.2 of Dermacentor silvarum. NCBI lineage: Eukaryota > Metazoa > Arthropoda > Arachnida > Ixodida > Ixodidae > Dermacentor > Dermacentor silvarum. The sequence continues at coordinate 86,150,592 of NC_051156.1, forward strand.
GGACAAGTGCACAGTTGAAGAACCCCTCGTGCAATCCCCGTTTAATCATGGTGATACCGGTATAAATATGCATGCCACCAGGTGACGCTAGCAGCGCTTGGTCACTCCCACTCTGGGGCGTGCCAGTCGGCGGATGCATGCACAACATCCCATCATCCCCCCCTTGAAAGAAAAAGGACATGCATAAGGGTATAAATGGTAGATGCATGCAACAAGACTCACGGCAACAATTTACACACTGCAAAGAAAGTGCACACCACAAGAAAAGGCACAATAAAGTTAATGATATGTTCGACTGGTTCTTTTCGTTCGCTCTCCTCCCGCGTCGAGCGCTCTGAGGTGCTCCACGCCCTGTCGTCGGAGCAGTCGCCGAGATGAGAGCATTTCCAGCAACGTCATCACAGCACAGCGTCACCATTCGTGGCGAAAGTCCACCGTAGCCTAGGCAGCCTAGGCCACCGCATGCTGGCGGCTGAACGAACGGTCGTTCCACCGGCGCATCTGCCAGTTTAGCTTTGGATAGGCGAAACATTGGACGTTAGCAGTAGCCACGTGGTTTCGCATCTGCCATTTCCCCCTCCGAGAGCGAGTCACACGTCCTTGCGCGCTTGTCCTCTACCTCCGAGTTTGGGGAACGGCGGATCTGCACAACTCTGCTTCGGGGGATGGATGCGACCAGTCGAAGATACTATAAGTAACGTGGTGTCCAAACAGATCCCAGGTGCCAATTGCGCCGTTTTGATACAAACGCAAATTCCTGTGCCAAACGCAGAAAATTGACCGAAATTGCACCACGCTGCGCCAGAATGGCTTCCGCATGTGTGCTCCGGCGGTGGCCCCGAACAGCGAGCAGATTCGTTCTCCGAAAAAGAGTGCAGCCCTTCACATTCCGCACACCGTGTGACGGCGCCTCCCGCACAGTTCCCCGTAACGTTCGTGCCTTTAGCACTGGACTTTTCGGCGCTTCCGGGAAGTGGCCGGCGCGCGCACATGGCCACTCCCGGCTGTTGTTGCTACTATCGGTTGGCCAGGATGGCTGTGTTTACAGTGAACTAGAATACGGTTGAGTGGGCCTGGTGGTGCGACGCGCCCTAGCTGAGGCACAAAACAAGGAAAAGTAGGTTGAGGGCGCTTTGAGCAAACTAGAAAATAGGGAGGCGCGCGCTGCAGCAGGTTCAGCAGGAGGATGTCTGTGTCCCCAGGGCTGTTGTAATGTAAAACTATTACAATCTGTTTTTATGCCCATGTGGGCGAGGTGTGAGCCATTTTGGCCTATCATGAAAGGCTAATGGCGAATTTGGAATAAAAAGTCAGTTTCGTCTGAAAGGCGAAGCATCGATTGCGATAGCAAATTAGTAGACCGCTATACGAAGTAGGAATAGTAGTTTTATCGGCTGTATAAACTTGTAAACATTCGCTTACGAACTAAATTAACAAGTGTGGTGTCACGCGCACACAAGCAAACATGGACACATCTCTACTCGATGACCGCTGAGACCTGCTGTTAAAACGGAGTGAAGAAGCGCGGTAGCAACTGCCTCTCGCTTCAATGCGAACTAAGCGGCAAAAACACAGCGTGCATGAAGCTAGCAGCATTCGCACTCTGTCCCCATGGCAGATCCCTTCCAAGATATAGGGCCCGTGTGACCGCGCCATACGCACCAGATCCCCCCCCTCGGTGCCTCGCGCGCGAGGGAAGACGGCGCGCTTTCGCCCCGCTTTATATATTAGATTGAACGTTAGATTGAACCGCAGTCGTTGGCTCACCCTCGCAAGTTTTCACTCGCACATACAGCATACGGCTCGCGGCGACGATGTTATCGAACCTGGACATTATACGGAACATCACGGCGGCAATGACGGAGGAAATGCGCCTGGAGTGTCCATATAATTGCTATCGCAATAAATAAGCAGATTGGAATAGTCTTACATTATACAAGCCCAGGGTTGACTGCGGCTCTCTGGGTCTGTACTGCCATATGGTGACCCAGAAATTATGTTACTGTGTCGATTGGGCCGCATAATGTGAGAACATTTTCCGCTATCAGCATGAGCGTTGGCGTGGCAATATATAGTTCGATCATAGTGCCACTGATGCTTTCGACTTTACAGGAAAGCATGCGCCGTGCCGCCGCTCAAAGTGCACTTCTACTACGCGCTTCGTGTTGGTTTATTCCGCTTTTTGTCGTGGTTTCAAAGTGCACTGCCATATTCCATTATTACATGAATTCAGATTGGTCTGCTCCAAATTGCTTTAAAATGAAATTTTATAAGCTCCAAATTGCTCCAAAATAAAATTTTGTCTGCTCCTAGCTGTTCCAAAATGGAATTTTACTTGCTCCAAAAATTGCTCCAAATTGACTTTAGGCAGTCCCACCCCTCAGATCCCAAGCCTCCTGGCGTCTTATTGCCCGTCCATCCAAGTCCTCTGCACAAGCCGTAGATGGTTTACGCACTCGCAAGTCGGAGCACCCAGGCCCGTTGGTGCGGGGACTTCTAGCCGACACTGGAAGGGATGAACAAGTAATAGAACCCTGTGGTTCACGTAGTAATTTGGACATTGTGGACCGATGTCCTTTGACAGGAGCATGGGTTATGAGTAGGGCTCCGTGTTTTCGGAGTTTATTTTACTTGAAATTCGGAGGGTGTTTTCGGAGTTTATTTTTTCGCAGAAATTCGGAGCTTATCAGACTTTATTTCTTGTAAATCCCTAATTCTCCGAAATTCGGAGTTTAATTTATGATTATTATCTTAGATGAAATGATATCTGAACACGAAAACATCAGAACACACGAAACGTATTTTTGTTGTCTGGAAGGTTTGAACGCACAAACACATAAACACACAAGCACAAATACTTGAATTCAAAACACCTACGTTTGTGCGTATTATAACCTTAAAGCTTGTTGTAATAGACGCTATCATACTTTACGAGGTTGCTCTCACTGATGGAAGCACGCTCCTTTCTATTGATGATTCTCAGCTTTGAAAATGCCCTTTCAACGTTTGCGCTAGAAGACTCAGCGCGCAGCGAGAAAGCACTGGCCACTGGACAGTGTGAAGTCTCCAAAGCCATAGGGGTTCAACAATGTTGGTGTACTAGAGTGCATCGAAAAGGTTGTGGCCAAAAAGATGTGGCGCAATTGCGCCAATAAACCACAATAAATCGAAAAGGTTCCTCCGAACTGTCTGTCTCAACTTTTCAGGGACAGCAGCGTAGTATCCATGAAGGTCTGCGACAGTCATTCAGCGGTCATACGTCTCTCGCTCCATGCGCGACAAGCCCTTTGTTAAATGGGTGTGGTCTACAAGATACTGTTGGCGTGAGGTGAAGTTTATATCGGCCAAACCAGCCGATGTATCAATGACTGCTTAGAACATAGAATATAACTGTCGATATAGAACGGAACAGGGTCATATTGGCCGTTAAAATCGGAGTTAATCAGATAAATCCGAATTGGCAAAAATTTTACCGGCGAGTGTTTATCAGATTTTTTCAGATTTATCCGAAAACATGGAGCCCCAGTTATGAGTGCATGGACCCGTTGTCCGAGAAGGCTGCGTCGTGCATGACCGCATGGTGTTTGTAGAAGTCTAGCACAGTTTAAGTCCACAGGAGCCGCATTTGGCTCGGTTGATCCGTCACCCAACAAGTCCAGCACTGAACTTAACTGCGTCGCCTCTGCTCCCCCCTCGAGAGAGCATGGTAGGGGAATTAGAAGAAATACTCTTCAGAGAAGCAGGCATCGAAACAATATTCTTCATGGATGTAGGGCTAGGAAGCGTAGGCATTGGAGTAGGCCTCGTATGGGTAAGACTCTGAAGGGACGGCGTTGGAAGAGACGGTATCGGAGGAATAATTGTAGTCAAATGGGCACCTGGCGGCATCTCCTTGGAACGCACGGCACTCATAAGGGCTCATGTAGTACATGAGATGCTGAGAACTGTAGGTGTCTCTCGAGCGTTGGTGTCGCGTTCCGAAGTGTCGCTCCAGCATCTTTAGTGTCTCCTCGTACACATCCGTGGGCTGATCGTTCGATGAATGTTTGGAATTCCTTGCCTGTGTCTGGGCCTCTTGGAGCTCGAAATATGTAAGCAGGCCCTTAACTCCTAGGGCGGTAAGAAGAATCCTCTTCTTGAAATCAGGAGTAGTGTCTTCGGCCAGTTTCACATAGATTTGAAAAGTGCGACGCCACTGTCCCCACGGTAGGGGGGGCGGACCTGGCGTCTGCAAAAAAAGGCGGCGGTGGAATTCCACAAAGCGTGGTCGGCGTCTGAGTAGGAGTACACTGGAACGCGGGTAAGAATGCAGTGTCCTAAGCCTTAGTAGTCTTAGCAGTCTATGACTTGGCAGCGCCTAAGTTCCAGTCCGTATCAATGAAATGCGCTGTAGCGTTCAGCGTCCGTGGTCCGAAGCAATAGTAGGAAGGACAAACCCAGATATCAGCAGTAGCGTCACAGCAGACGAGGCATACCTGGGGATGCAGTGGACACGTCGCAGCAGCAGCGTTCGAAGTAGGGTTAACGCCCGGGTAGCATCGGAGCAGTTTTAAGTCCGAAGACGCGGTCGCAGGAAGTATAGATGCATTCTTGTAGTAGCGTCTGAAGTTCGTAGTGTAAGTCGTTGCAGTAGTATATAGGAGGGGGCTCTTCATAGACAGCATTGGCAGCAACTTGGACGCGTCGCAGCAGCAGTAGTAAAACAGGGATGCGCCTGAGTAGCAGCAACGTCCCTGGTGTCCATCGCAGAAGCATCTTCCGAAGCATCAGTACTGTAGCAGTGGTAAGGTTCGGAAGTAGTGCCCGCAGCAGTAGAAGTCCTTTTTCACCTCGTCGCCAATTGTTATGTCGTCGACGGCAGCCCGGGCAGTGGCGAACAAGGGGGGATAGTGCAGCAGGCCGGCGGCCGACGACATGGAAGGAAGGACAAGTGCACAGTTGAAGAACCCCTTGTGCAATCCCCATTTAATCATAGTGACACCGGTATAAAAAGGCATGCCACCAGGTGACGTTAGCAGAGCTTGGTCACTCCCGCTCATGGGCGTCCCAGTCGGCGGATGCATGCACGACATCACAAATGTGACGACCATACTAAGAGTGCATTTGCCATTATTCGTGTCATTTTTTACCTTCTGAATAACTGAAAATAAATTGTTGTGTTCGTTTTATGACATCTGAGAGAAGAAAAAAAAACGGCACTGAAAGGGCTAAGCCCCCATGGCAAGTCACTTTCTTATCAAAAATCTTGATGCCTGTGTTATCGGGGATCAGTTCCTTCACCTTTCATTTTGACCTGTGGCAAAAATTTACGTGTTTTATTACTTTTGCATAGAGCTTTGCAGTTGAGGGTGTCCTTTTCTGTCAGTTGGCTGCACACAATTTTTCTGATTGTGACATGCATTCACTGCTTTCCTTTCCGGTGTATTTTGGTGTTCAGGTGGAGATTTGCGCTGCCCTGGGTGATGCCCAGAAGCCTCGCTCGTGGAGCAAGTACTCCGCAGACAGTTCCGCCTACCAACGTCTCCACCCAGAGACGAAAAAGCCCAAGGTGAGCTGCTTGTGCTCGTACAAGAATGGGGTATGCAGGTTGCACCTGCTCTCTAGTCACTGTGGTTTGTAGAGCTCTGTTTACATGTAGACAAACTAAGCACAGAAAATACTGATGTAGTGCGTTCTGTGTTTTATGCTCTTTTTGCTATGCTGCTTGTGCTAGGTTGAGTCTTTTTTTTATTGCTTCTTTTTCTTTTTTCCATTGAGTAGTATTTCTAATTAGTCCCAGTAATATTTACACACCACAGTTTTCCACTTGTTACTGTGACTTAAAGGAGTACTGGCACATTTTCAAAGTTCTAGAAACTCTACTACATGCTTCTCCCTTGTCTTTCTCTCTCTCTCATCATTGGAAAATCCCCGCAGGGGCGTCTGCGTCAGCAGGCGTTTGGTGAGTTGCGCCACCACGTACCCGAGCACACGAGGTTTGGAACCTCCCGCGTCTAACCGTGCGCGGCTTAGCCGTGTCCGGGGAAAAGGGGATCCTGGGGGTTGAGCCAATGCCGGGTGTTTGGACCTTTACGGCCCCTCGGCGGAGGCAACACACCCCTTTGGCCTCGGCTTCACGTAGACGGCACCCCCGGACTGACCCACCCGGGGGAAATCGGTAGTTGCCTTTTCCTGTCTCTCTCTCCAATCTTCGTCTTTCTCTCTCGCCTTTTCATCTTTTCTGTCGTCTACTCTCTTCCATATTACTTCCGACCTTCTTGGCAGCGAGGGTTAACCCTGTGTGAGTAGCCTACCTAGGTTATTTCATATTCGGTTATAGTGGTGACGTACAGCTGGCGTCCGCAGGACTTGTTTTTATAAGACCTGTGGCGTCCCCGTGTTGGGCTCCACGGTGGGCGGCTGGCGTTACTACCGAAAACTGAAAATTTTTCATGGATAGCTCCTTTCCCAAGCTCTCTGATCGCCCTCAGAAACGAGGGCGCACCGAAGAAATATTTAAATTTTTTGGTCGCAACACTGAGAATTTCCCCCGGTATCAGGTAATACACTGTGAAAAACCAGGAAAGACAACGAGAATGATCTCGCCCTTCCTCGTTTCCAAAAGTCTAACTCAGACAATTGGCCGAGGCTATAAGGCAACCAGACTTGCGAGTGGCGACCTTCTCTTGGAACTACATGACAAAAAGCAATATGAAAAACTTTGTAATCTAGTGTCTCTCGGGGACATACCAGTTTCAGTGACCCCACACCGCACCATGAACACCATCCGCGGTGTGATTTCCGATGAGGATCTCATGGAGCTGAGCGAGTCTGAACTTCTGGAAGAATGGAAAGAACAAAATGTGATCAACGTAAAACGAATCAGAATGAGGCGTGATGGTAAAGAAATTGACACTAAGCACCTAATACTCACATTCGGTTCCAGTGTGCTGCCAGAAACCATCGAGGCAGGTTACATTAAAATCCGAGTAAGGCCGTACATCCCTAACCCTCTCCGTTGCTTCAAATGCCAAAGATTTGGCCACAGTTCACAGAACTGCCGAGGCCGTCAGACTTGTGCAAAATGCAGTGCGAACGAACATCTCGCTGAATCATGTGAAAACTCTCTCCACTGTGTGAACTGTGCTGGGGAGCACGCCGCATACTCGCGGTCGTGCCCCACCTGGAAAAGAGAAAAAGAAATAGTATCAATCAAAGTAAAGGAGAACATATCATTCAAGGAGGCACGTAGGCGGGTATCATACCTGCCCAAGAACACCTTTGCCGATGTGGCGCGTCAGGGGGCAGCGACACAACGGTTTCCGGCGGCTGTCCGGCTCACACGCGGTGAGCTGCCAGCGACGCCATCCGCCCCCTCAGCGGCTGCAGCTAGCGCTGCTCCGCCACCTCAGAACAAGGGGCCATCGACCTCCGGGCTGGTGGCCTCAGGGATCTCGTCCATCGAGACGGGGCCCGCACGTAAAACAAACCGCTCGCAAGAGCGCGTGCCCAGCGCCTCGCAAGAGGCCATGGACACAACAACAAGCCAGACGGCGCCATCAGCGCCTAAGGAGCGCCGTGAATCTCGCGATCGCTCCAAACAAGAAAAAGCCCGCATCACAGGGCCCGACAAGGGCTCTGTGAAGTAACTGCTCTCTTAAACACACAGCACAAAAAACATTCCCACGATGAATACACAAATAATACAGTGGAACGTCAGAGGACTCATTCACAACCTCGATGACGTTAAAGACATCCTACACAGGTTTAACCCTAAGGTGCTGTGTGTTCAAGAAACGCACCTGAAATGTACACAAACAAATTTTCTCACACAATACGCTATTTTTCGCAAAGACCGCGATGACACTGTTGTGTCATCCGGTGGTGTGGCTATCATAGTAGACAGAGGTGTTGCCTGCCGGGAATTAAAACTTCATACGCCCCTAGAGGCAGTTGCTGTCCGAGGGGTGTTGTTTGACAAGCTAATCACTATTAGTTCAATATACATCCCTCCCAGCTATTCACTTAATAAAACGGAATTTCAAAATTACATAGATGAACTTCCTGCTCCATACATAGTTGTCGGAGATTTAAATGCACATAACACCTTGTGGGGAGACTCTCGTTGCGATGCGAGAGGTCGCCTGATTGAAAACTTTCTGTTTTCCTCACGAGCATGTATACTGAATAAGAAAGAGCCAACGTACTACAGCGTGGCGCATAATACATACTCCTCCATAGATTTAAGTATCGTGTCGTGTACGCTAATCCCGTACCTGGAGTGGTCCGTTATCAAAAACCCTTTTGGGAGCGACCACTTCCCAATCATGTTAAACTTAACAAAACAAGATGGATGCTCGGCACACATTCCCCGATGGAAGGTGGAGACAGCTCACTGGGAACATTTCCGAGAACTTACATATTTAAGCACGGATGATATTGCCTCCTTTAATATAGAAGACGCTGTGGCGTATATAACAGGCTTAATAATTGACGCTGCCACGAAATGCATCCTTCAAACTAACGGACTTACGAATAAACGTCGCATCCCGTGGTGGAATGAAGAATGTAAACAAGCACGGAAAAATCAAAACAAAGCTTGGGGACGACTTCGCGACTCCCCAACTGCTGAAAATTTGATTAGTTTCAAACAAATAAAGTCCCAGGGTAGAAGAACACGTCGACGTGCTAAAAGGGAGAGTTGGGAGAAGTACATCTCCAGTATAAATTCTTACACGGATGAGACAAAAGTGTGGAATCGAGTAAATAAATTAAAATGCCGGGAGGTACACCCTTTACCGTTAGTCAGTACACAAGGTGAGAGCCTGGAAGACCAGGCAGGTTGTCTGGGCGAACACTTCGAACATGTATCCAGTGCGTCCCACTACACACAAGCATTTCTCAGGTTCAAAGAACACGCAGAGCGAAAGCCCCTTGATCGAAAATGTTCACAAAATGAAGATTACAACTGCCCATTCAGCCTAGTTGAACTTAAAGCTTCTCTTACTTGCTGCAACAACTCGGCGCCAGGCGGCGATCGTGTCATGTATGAAATGATTAAGCACCTGCATGCTGAAGCGCTGAAAACACTCCTGTCTCTTTTCAATGCCATGTGGGCGGCTGGGTATATCCCGCCCTCGTGGAAGGAGGCCACAGTCATCCCCGTGCTTAAACAAGGCAAAGACCCGTCCCTAGCCAGCAGCTACAGGCCAATAGCGCTAACAAGCTGTCTGTGCAAACTATTTGAAAAAATGATCAACAGGCGCTTAATTTGTTTCCTTGAAAATAACAAATTACTAGACCCCTTCCAATGTGGTTTCAGGGAAGGTATGTCCACAACAGACCACCTTGTTCGCATTGAGTCTTATATTAGAGACGCTTTTATACATAAGCAGTTCTGTATTTCAGTGTTCCTCGACCTAGAGAAAGCTTATGACACGACATGGCGCTACGGCATTCTCAGAGATCTTTCCGCGATGGGTGTCCGTGGCAACATGTTAAATACAATCGAAAGTTACCTATCTAATCGCACATTCCGCGTAAGAGTGGGTAACGCTTTTTCGAAGTTATTCACCCAAGAGACCGGTGTGCCACAAGGGGGCGTGCTTAGTTGCACACTATTTATTGTAAAAATGAGTTCCCTGCACACAGTCATCCCACGCACTATGTTTTATTCTGTTTATGTCGACGATGTGCAGATAGCCTTTAAGTCATGCAATATTGCCATCTGCGAACGACAAGCGCAGCTGGGAATAAACAGATTGTCCAAATGGGCAGATGAGAATGGTTTTAAAGTAAACGCCCAGAAGAGCACTTGCGTACTCTTTACAAACAAGAGAGGCATAACGCCTGTCCCCAGTATAGAAATCAAAGGAGATGCGCTCTCTGTGAGCAGCGAGCATAAGTTTCTAGGCATTATTTTAGATTCCAAGCTTACATTTATTCCTCATATTAAGTATCTGAGGGCAAAATGCCTGAAGACAATGAACCTTTTAAAGCTTCTGTCACGTACGACTTGGGGTAGTGATCGAAAGTGTCTGCTTAACCTCTATAAAAGTCTTGTCCGCTCACGTCTCGATTACGGAGCTATAGTGTATAATTCCGCAACGCCAAGTGCATTAAAAATACTAGACCCCGTTCACCATCTGGGAATCCGCCTCGCGACCGGTGCTTTCCGAACAAGTCCTATCCAGAGCCTCTATGTAGAGTCGAATCAGTGGTCACTCCATCTGCAGCGTTCATATAGCAGTTTCACGTATTTTCTGAGCAGACGCGCGAACACTGAACATCCTTCTTATTCAAGTATAAATGACATGACCGCTACCACACTCTTCCATAATCGACCGGCAGCGAGAAAGCCCTTCTCTTTGCGCGTGAGGAACCTCAGTGAGGAAATGGGTGTTCCTGTTCTTAAACATTGTCTTATGGCTCCAGCAAAACTGTTACCACCGTGGCAGTGGCAACTCATAGATTGCGATACATCATTTGTAGAGGTTACGAAAAACGCACCAGAGGCACACATTAAAATGCACTTCCTAGAGCTTCAATCCAAGTACTCATGCGCAGAGTTTTACACAGACGCTTCTAGGTCACATACCGGCGTGTCATATGCAGCCATCGGCCCATCCTTCTCGGAGTCCGGTGTACTGCACCCGGAAACGAGTATCTTTACGGCTGAGGCCCATGCACTATTGTCGGCCGTGAACCATATACGGAAATCAAAACTTCAAAAAGCAATTATATTTACAGACTCCCTAAGCGTCGTGAAAGCCCTGATGTCACTCTGCAAACACAAAAATCCTTTACTGACTGAGCTCTATTCCATCCTATGCAGAGCGTATATATCAAACCGGCATATAATTATATGCTGGGTGCCGGGTCATAGAGGCATTGAGGGTAATGTTCGAGCAGATCAAATGGCCACATCTGTTACATCTCAGGCTATTAACCCTACAACTGCTGTTCCTGCAACAGATTTGAAGCCTTTCCTGCGAAAGAAACTGCGAAGCCACTGGCAACGCTTGTGGGATGCTGAAATAAATAATAAGCTTCACTTCATTAAACCACAGTTAGGTTTCTGGCCTCCCATAACGAAAACACGACGAACTGATGTCCTATTCTGTCGTCTCAGAATAGGACATACATATGGCACCCACAATTTTTTGCTTACTGGTGACGAACCACCAACCTGTGGTAGATGTGGTGAAAGGCTGACCGTCCTCCATGTCCTCGTGGAGTGCCGGGAAGCCGAAACAGAAAGAAGGAAATATTTTCCACAAGCGTACCAATATCATGTCCCGCTTCACCCCATTATGTTTCTTGGTGAAGAACCGCTTTTTAATGCCAAAGCCGTCGTCAAATTTTTGAACGATGTGGTCCTGCATGTTATTAGCCCAACTAGTTCGTAGCGCATCCTCTCTCCAGAGGATGCCGCTGTGATAGTAGTTTTTTTTTTTATATATATAGCACATGCCTCCAGGCCCTTGTGGTTCAAGGGCTCTGTTTAGGCAGTAGTGCTTCTTGCCAATTACTGCATTTTAAATATTTTAAATATAGTATTCTTCTTTCTCAATGCATTCTCAATTTCATAGTACACCTCATTAGTCATTGCCATGATTTTAGTACATGTATATTTTACGCACTATACAGCGATTATTTTTAGGCCCCTTTACAGCCACGCCTCATCTACTTCGCAGAATTCATTGCTCCACTACAAACTCACAAACACTGGCATGGCGCTCTTTGGCCATACTTGGCCCTTGCGCCATTAAACACCATACATCATCATCATCATTGGAAAATAATGAGTTAATCATCGTTATTATACTATAAATAAAAGTAGTGACGATTCGAAAATGTCATATTGGTACTGTTTAAATTAGAGTGTAGACCCCTTATGATGCAAGTTGGCGGAGTCGTGAATATCTGCACTATAAGTGCGGAGATAAACTTCTAGGCAGCCACACCGTAACTAGCATTTTGTCTCCCACAACTGCACTATAAGCATACAGGTATACATAGAGTGCTATTGGAAAATTAACGGGAGTCTGAAAAGACCGTATTATATCCGTTCCTGCACTATAAGCGGTTACATTATAAGTGGTCTATACTGTACTAACGGGCTGGTCACGTGCACCTACATTTTGACCAAATTTAGTAAGTGAAGTAACAGCACATTAGTAGAAAACTTCACGAAGAATACAGAAATAAAGAAGCAAGACAAAAAATAGTCATACGTACATCAATGTTCAGCGATCAGTCAGCAATAACACACCGACATTTAACAAGGCATTGATTGTCTACAGTACATAAAAATTTTCAAGAGATAAAACATGCAGAATGACATGAACAAGAACGAAAAACCGTCAGGAGTGGCATTTTCAGTGCTGATCGGTGCTTTAGTGCCTAGGTGCATCATAAAATGCTGAATTGCATAGCATCTGAACGCTATTGGCTGGAATTCAGCTCCAACGTTTTATCGCCGAGGTTTGTGCCTCTTTTCTGTTTCACTAACTATATGGCCATGTGTTTAAAAAAAAAAAAACACTGCATTTTATTTTTATTTTGGTCGTGGTGCGGATGTAAGCCTGCCAAGTGTGTGTGCGTTTGTGCTTTTTTTTTTCATGTTTATTAACCTGAATGCATTCACAATACGTAGGTCAAAGATGACACATTTTCAGGAGGAGGCCCAAAAGTAAAAACCATGAGATGGGTCTAATGTGTTTTTTTTTTTGCCCTTTCTCTTTTCCAGCCAGTCAAGGAGCCGTCACCAAGGAAAAGTTTTGCAGATGAATTCTTGAAAGATGTGAGTTTTTGTATTATAGTTATTAGATAGGTTTAATATAGCACACTGTTGATCCCGTTAATATTAACCAATTTTTGGACGTTTGATAATTAAGATGCCTTCGCAGCACCACCACGTAACCCATAGAGCTAATGTACTAGGACTTCTGAAATTTCAGACTCACCCGCCGGGGTGGCTTAGTCAGCTAAGGCGTTGCGCTGCTGAGCCCGAGGTCGCGGGATCGAATCCCGGCCCCGGCGGCCGCATTTCGATGGAGGCGAAATGCAAAAACGCCCGTGTGCTTGCGTTGTAGTGCACGTTAAAGAACCCCAGGTGGTCGAAATTATTCCGGAGCCCTCCACTACGGCGTGCCTCATAATCAGAACTGGTTTTGGCACGTAAAACCCCAGAAAGAAGAAGAAGAAGAAAAGAAATTTCAGACTCTGAAAGCTCTGGAAACGGTAGTACAGTGGAATCTCATTGATACAATCTTCACTGGAACCGGAAAATAAAGCGTATCTTCCGAAAATCGTATGATCCAATGTTCATTTAGCATAACTACGGTACATGCGGAGTTGGAACACTTATACATTCAGTCCCAGATACATCAAACTCCGATATATCAAATTATTGCTTATATCGAACAGGCGAATAGGCTTATTTTATATTTCAAGTTATCGATATATTGAAATATTTCAAGATACCCTTCAAGTTCAATATATCTGGGATCGATGTATACTAAACCATTGCATACACTGTAAAATTGCAGCTCCAAAGTGCACCCACACAGAATGTGCATTGGGGGAGCACCTTGTGCTTGCATGACTTCTATAGTTAGCGCAACAACTTGTCACAGCTTCAGAGTTAATTCATTTTTGTCATTTGCTTGTAGCCACATTCACAAAAAATGAATGGTGAAATAATATTTGGCTGAGTCTTATTTCAATGTACTGTCAGCTATGATTTGTTGCTGTTTCTCGGAGAAGAACTGCCAGTTTTTATGCTGTTAGGTTTAACAAGAGAGGCCACAGAAGTGCTGTTATTTCTGTCTACCAAGTGACACCACACCAGTTTACATTGGTCATGCACTAACGTGGAACACTCTGCTAAAAATCTTGCCGGGGATATGTATGTAGCAGGCCGGGACTGTTTTATATGTGTCGATGCAAATGGTTGAAATGCTATAATGCGAGTGTTCATTCACTCGGTCTCAGTGTGCTGTGCGGTAGCCACAGGAGGTAGATAATTGTGATGCACGTCTTTATAAAACTATCGCAAGCGCAAGACAGCTTGACAAGGACCCATTTGTGAGGCATTTGCATGAACTTGTAGCTGCGTTTACCTGTTTTATGCCGTCGTTCAGTTATGGTTGCTTGCTGAGTAGTTTAACAACCTTGGCCCCTGTTTAACGATATTTATTTTTCTTGATTCTACTGTTTTGTTATCATGCGCCAGTAACAACTGGCCAATCTTGGTAACAATGTAAGCAGAGTGCCAGTCAGACCACTGATGAAGCGCAGGAAAGAATAACATTGGAAAGGAATCGTTATGTTATCTCGACCCTGTTTTGCTAGAACCGACAGCTTGTTAACGTTTGATCACCAAGCGTGGTAGTGGTGTTAAATCCAGAGTAAGGAAAATCAAGTGCAAAGTGTAACGCTACAGCTGTCTGCGTGGGCTTCGTGTGATTCGTATGAGAGTGCGCAAGTGTGGCAGTTATCGTAGACCACCTCGTCTGCTTGATGTCATAGCGAGTAAAGGATTGACTGGGAAAAGCATATTCGTGGTGTTCTGATGTGTGTCGGTGTGTGCTCTCTTAGCTGGAAGGCAATGAGGAGTTTGAAGAGTTCCTTCAAGTGCATGGTACGCACAACAAAGCCACCTGGGACAATGACACATGTGCTCCAACTGTTGATGGAGATGCCAAGAAAGCCAAGCCAGCCAAGGTTGTGCCGCCTTCTGACTTGGTAGCCAGTGACAAGGAGGACCATGACGAAGAGGAAGCTGAAGGTCTGTGCTTTATCCTTTCAAAGGGACACCAGAGGCTAGCATTAAGCCAAGCTGAAGTGATATGTATTGGCAGAATGTCCATAGCATCATTTTTAAAGAGAACATTTCCTCGCTTATCTTTGCAAGCTCCATCAGTGCTATCTGTGGAAATGTGGCACCCTCACTCTGCAGTCCTCTCTCACTGCACAGCATGGCCTCTGAGACAGTGGGCTTCAGCGCTGCTGTCTCGAAGGCCGTGCTGTGCAGTGAGTGCTTATTGTGTTTAACCAGATAAGGTATTATTCGTTCATTTATTCTGAGACTGCTTGTACAATTCTGCGAGCCTGCACTGTGCCAGCATGTTGCTGACTCTGTCTCCGCTTGTTCCACAGATGCACTGTCTTCAGCTGTAATTTTATTGGCAAATAAGTAACCTATTGGCAAATAATAACTCCAGAACCATATCCTTAGTCAATCACTCTAGCCAGATCAAGTTGTATTTATGAATGTTGTGTTTTCATTTTTTCTTTTTTTTTTCCCTTTAGATGTCTCCAAGGCTCCTGCAAGCAATGAGGTAAGCTTGCCAGTGCAGTCATCCAGAATGACTGATAAATTAAGCCTCTTTAGACTAGGCCCTGTGAGCTTTAGTGCTTTGTATAACGATACCCCTTGACTTTGTTTACTGAGTTGAAAATTGTAACACTGCAAGTTGTGTTGCAGTACTGCCTAATGTAGACGATTTAGTTCTCTTTGTATAATGTCAGCTGCTGTTTGTTAAGTCTAGTGCACCAATTTTCTCAACCTTATGACACCTCTTTTCTACATACTCTGTGTTATTATTTTGTTTTTTCACTTTCTAACTCTAATGTAAAATGTGTTGTTCAGATAGCAAAACTTTTTGTTAGTGCAATATTTGTCACAAACAAGCTATAAGTACGAGGGGGGACCCCAAAAAAAAACAGACTGAGAGGGCGCTGCCATCACCCGCTCAGTGGGGTTAGCAAAGACCTTCACGGAACGACTGTGCAGACGGTGTCAGTGTGTAGGTGAAGGTGTTAGTGTAGTGCTGTGTTTCTCTGTTGGCGTGTTCCGCCTGCGAAGTCATTATGGCAACGTTAAAAGAACAAAGAGTGTGTGTGAAATTTTGTTTCCTGCTTAAAAAATTGGTAATGGAGCCTCACCAAATGCTTCAAGAGGCTTTCCAGAAGGATGCTTTGAGCTTCACACGTCTTCGACTGGTTCGGGCGCTTTAAAAGTGGCGAGATGAGTGTTGGAAGACAAACCTCATTCTGGACGCCTGGACACATTCATGCGCATGGTTTTTTTGCTCCTGTGTCAGAAGGCGCGGAACAGATTTAGTGGAAACACGTCTCACATGCAAATCCTCCCTCAAAATCCGCTGGCACAAGTTCCAATTCACGCCTGCATCTGTTGAAAATTGGTCGATCGTGAAACGACGATCCTCGTTGATTTTCTGGCAGATTTTTTCAATGTTTTCCTCGTTTTGCGACGTTGCAGGGCGTCCAGAACGAGGTTGGTCTTCAACACTCATCTCGCCATGTTTAAAGCGCCAAAACCAGTCGAAAACTTGTGTGCGGCTCGTAGCATCCTCCTGGAAAGGCTCTTGAAGCATTTGGTGATGCTCCATCGCCGATTTTTTTAAGGAGAAAACAAAACTTGATGTCCACCAAAATTTTATGCCTAAATTAGAATTTCTTGCATTGAATAATGGTTCTTTCTTTATTGAATTTTACTGCACCTTCCTTTCTTCTTTTTTCCGTTAGACCAAGAAGAGTGACAAGCAGCAGGTTCCGCAGCAAAAACAAAAGGTAGGAAAACATGGATTCCCTGCCACGTACACCATTATCGTTTTACTTTGGATAGCGGGATCATATTTTCATCCATGATCGTTGTTTTTGATGAACATCTTTCTCATTATCCCTGCCTCTTGCTCACTTCTCTCATCAACTTGCCTAACTACCCACCACGGTTGCTTAATATGTATGGCGTTCTGCTGGTGAGCACAAGGTCATGGATTCGATTCCCATTTATAGCGGCCACATTTCAATGGAGGCAAAATGCAAAAATGTTCATGTCTTGCTCCCTAATGGGTTGCAGAAAATAGCGCCTCTTCCTCTCCACAACCTCTCTCTCTATTTAGATTTAAGTGCACATTAAAGAATTTCAGGTGGTACTAACTAATCCAGAGCCCTCCACTAGAGCGTCCCTCATAACGCACGCTGCAGTTTTTTAAGCTTCCTAAACTAAAGCCCGTGCTTGAGGATGCAGTGCTTCCTTAGGTCAGTTTCAGTTCTCTTTGCACTGATATTCGAATTGCATCATAATTACACTGATATAGCTTGATATTTCCTGCTCTGCTTGTGTTGATTTTCCTGTTGCACAGACCCTGACGTTTAAACAGTGTGCTTGTCAATGCCTTATAATTTTCTCTTTCATCATGTTCACATAACTTTCATGCTCTTGATACCAGCAGTTGTTAAGGTACTTCTTCCAGTTTTCATGGCATCTCTGATTAGTATCATCATCATGTTTATCATCAAATTTCTTTGGCACAAGAACAAGCCCCGTCATAAAGAAGATTCTGATTTATCCCCATCTTGGAGTTTGTCCAGTGTCCTTGACGTGTGCTATGTGTTGGCAGCGGTGTTGTCATTATTCTTTGGCCGTTGTTGGCATTCTCATTAATCATGCACATCATTGCCATTGTCATCGTTATCATTGTTAGCAGTGAACCACTGTTATGGGTGCTGTTGAAAGCTCACCTTTATGTAGTCCTCAACACTTTTATTTGCTATTGTTTTGCCACTTTGAAAAGTGTGATAAAACAGGCATACAGATTTCACTGTCTTCACTGAAATTGCTCATCTGAGGGGTTGTTTTGCTCTCTGTGCTTGTACTCTGCTTTCTGTTCATTTGTTTTTTGTGCCTTGTAAAATGAAAGTAGTTTGCGCATTCAAATTACTAATTATTTGGCATGTACCAAGATTTGATTGCCTTAGTAGCAGTATTGTACCAATTGCTATTTTTTTGTTTATGTTGTTGTTCTCCTTCCTGCTTGTGCATGCAGCCCAAGCTACCAGTACAAGAGTTTGCGTACACATTGAAGGTCAAGGGCCTGCCTTACAAGTGCAAAAGGGTGAGTGAGAACACAGTGAGGAGAGCTCAGAGAAAGGTACCCAAGCTTTGGGGCTCAGATGCAATGTACGCAGTGCAGCGTGGGAATGCATTGTTGTTTATTTCTTCTGTTTCCACTTTTCTCTCCCTTGCATCTTAGAAACAAATCAAGGATTTCTTCAAACCTGCCAAGGTGGCCAGCATGCGACTTCCACCAAGGGTCAAAGGTGAGTTCTAAGGGTACTCGAAGTTCTTGATACTGGGGATCTTGAGGTCAGTGTAGATTGTCACCTCGGAAAGCTGCGGGCCATGCCACTTGCAAATTGCACTGGAGAGTACCGGTGCTTGGAACTTCAGTAGGAGTACCCGCTGAATAGGGTGTTGTACCTCCCTCGAAGGTTCTAGAAAAGTTTGGTCGTTGCTAGGCACACTGGCCTAGATGACCACCATTATGGCCCAGTGGTTGTGGAGCACTTTTACAGAGCACAGAGTTCTGTGCGCACTTCCCAACCATTGCGGGGACATTCTGATGGCGCCGGAATGCAAAAAACTCATGTACTACACTTTGGTGCACATTAGAGAACCCGAGTCTCTTATAGCAGGTGTGTTGCTTTGGGACGTAATCCATTGACCTGATGCTCTCAAGGGGGGCCATTCTCTGAAAATATTGCCAGCAGTTAATACAGATCCAGGAATTAAATGGGAACTCGAAGTAAAATGCAGCTGATTTGGGTGCTACCAGCAACCTTAGCTTCATTTAATGTGCAGCATTCTTTGCTTACCTTAGGTGCTTTGAGTCTATCTATCTAGCCTCTTACGTCATCATGGTCATTTCTTTAACTGGATACATGTTATAATATGCATGATGTGGCATGCATCCACAACATGTCATGAATGAGATGAATCACATGACAAGAATGACATGACGTCGTGATATACCATGACACGTATGTCATGACATGAATGGCATGATTGATATGACGTGCATGCACGACATGAATGTTTATTGCCATGCATGGACCCAATGGTCTCTTTTAGCTTCTTGAGTGCAGCGTCTTTTTTGTGGTGGTCATTCAAGTTGACTTGAATATCAGTTTGGCTTGATTCTGGGCCTTACAAGATATTAGTGGTAAAAGTAAGGAGCAGCGATCCTTTGGAGGATTTTTGCAATATTGGTGTAGGTGGTACATCATATAGTATAACTATGGGCATATAGTAACACACAACCGTGAAGGAAGAAAATACCATTAGCACTTCCTGGCAACCTAAATTTTAATTGCAAGGAACACACTTCATAAATGCAGAGAATAATGACTGTTCAAGTGCGTCAACCAAACCTGAGGGTACTGCTCCGCAATGGTAAACATTCGTAAAACTCCTTGAAAATTCATCTCACTGCCTGATAATTTCACAGGAAGTGCACTTAATCCAAAGCATGAGCTTTTTGAAAAAAAGAAACGCTTCCATCAACTCTTGAGTGAATTTGTCAATATGCCTGTACAAAATCGTTGTCCTATAAATGTGTGCCACTAAGCATTGTCGATTACAGTATTTTAAGGAAGCCTTGTCCGAAAAAAGGAGACATACATTGGTCAACTAAATACAGTCAATGTCTGACTTTTCAGAATTCCTAGGGGCCGTGAAAACGTCCGAAAAAAATGAATGCATGCCTTTTATTGCCCCCAAGGGCTCAAAACGCCACAGGCACGTCCGAAATAGCTCTGAAGGCCTGCCAGTACACTTATTAGGTGTATCAGTGCTTGTACTGTGATTGGAGATGGCGGGTGCACACGTGTATAATTACGGAATACATACCATGTCACGTGACAGTTGCCCCTTCCCACTCTTGGTATGCTTCACCGCAATACTTCACGTATGCTTCACCGCGTAACATTGCTGTATCGAGGCTAAGACTTTTGGGAACCGGCATTATGCAACGCGCCATGCTTTCCGAACTTTGAAGCCATTAGCGAGGATTACGAAGGCGGAGTCAGCGCCATTTCTAACAGCGGCGTATTGTTTTAATGAAAAACGACACCGAACAGAGCGAAGCTTAGTAGTGAACGTCGAAGTAGCTAGGCCTAGCGTTACCGTGATGGTGGCTACGGCTGCTAGCGGATCTGCGTGCGAGAGTGCCGGTTCGAGGCGGCGAGGTAATCAAAATCGTGGCAGTGGTGGCTTCGATTAATGCCGTTTCGGATCTGCGCTCATGGCAAAAAAGTCCGGAAAATCGGACAGCGAAGGTTTCTTGCGTCCGAAACTACAGACGCTCTAATAAATTGACTCTACCAGGTACGTGGCAGTGCCGGAAGGTGTCTGAATTACCGGGTATGTCCGAAAAATCGGCCATCCGGGAAATCGTCGTTGACTATACAGTTGAATCCCCCTGCAATGAATGCGGCTACAACGAAATTTCCGCCACAACGAAGATTTTCCGATTCCCCATCAGCTGCCCATAAAAAGTAATACAGAAAAAGTCTCTTCATAAGGAAGGCGTTTTATTCTGTCTTCCCCTTCAATGAACTTTTCGAGAACGAAACTGGGACTGAATTTAAATTGGAACTGCCGAGTCGTCAAATTAGAAGGCCCTTCCCAAGCTGTGAAGATTGTATGTCCGCTCGAACGAGGTTTTCGCGAACGAAATTAAGTTCTAAGTACCGATTTACACCACTGCAATCCATAGGCACGCATGGCCGTCACGCGCCTGCATGAGACTGCATGCGATCACCACAATTGCTGCCGTTTTCTGTGGTGTGTGTGTCTGGTCCAAATGGCTATGCCAACGAAGAAGCGTAAATTTCTCTCTCCGGAGGAGAAGGCACATGTGATCGCCGAGGCAGAAAGTGGAAGGAAAAAATTTCGCAGTTTCTCCTGAAAGGCGAAGCATCAATTGCCATAGCAGATTAGTAGACAGCTATACGAACTAAGGATTGTAGTTTTATCAGCCGTATAAACTTGTACACATTCACTTACTAACTAAATTACCAAACACGGTGTCACGCGCGCACAGGTAAACATGAACACATCTCGCCCATTGACCGCGGAAACTCAGTGTCAACACGCTGGAATGAGAAGGCGCGGCAATAGCAGCGAGTGAATTGACCTCCGTGCTGTCTCTCGCTTCTACGCTAACTAAACGTCGAAAGCGCAGCGCACACGACTCTACCGGCAATAGTTGCACTTTGCCCACATCGCAGATGGCTTTGAAAATGAGGCCTGAGCGGGCGTGCACTTTGTGCATGGCGCAGATTGCTTTCATGATATGGCAGCTGCGCCACATCCGCTGTTGTCAACATGATGCCAATGTCTCGTCGTTTGGGAAAATGACAACCCGCTAGACACACCAACTCCGGCGACTGCTTTGAAAGTAATGGATCCTTTTGATCTTATCTTAATGTTATCAGAGCCCACAACAATGACATTGCGATGGCTCTTTTAATGGACTGTGAGACTAGCGTAACGCCTTTGCTTGCCGTGAAGCGTAAGAAATCCAGGCTGACTGACTTCTGGAAACAAAACTTCCGGTAAGCACAAGCGTGCCAAATTTGCCGACTTTGTCATAAATATGCAATGAAATTGTGATAATTCAAACCTCTTCGTTGCGACGGTGCATATGCCACAAAATGAGTGTTTCGCGAACTGCAATTTTTTTCATTTACAAGGCACCTGCTCAAGAGAAATTGTGATCGTTCTGCACGGTAGTTTAATTTGCTTCTGTAAAATCGAATAGGAGTCGCGTTTATAAAAGTTATTGTTTAAACAAACTAATCAGTCATAGCAGTTCATAGGTCAGGACACTTACTCATGAGCTTACCTACTCATACTCACTCATTTTAAAGGCATGAGTGTGAGTGCAAGTGAGTGACAAAGGATGTGAGTATGAACACGAGTGAGTGCCAGTGAGCATTATGAGTGGATGCGAATATGAACATGAGTGAGTGCCGGTGTAGCAGTCATCAGGCCATCATGTGACTGCTGTGTAAGTAATGGTTATTCTTGTATGCTCCTCCGTCTGTAGGCATTGCCTACCTGGGCTTCCAGAAGGAACAGGATATGAAGCAAGCACTGAACAAGCACCACAGCTTCATGGGTAAGCATGCACACCAAGACTTGTTTATGTGCACCTCTGGCATGCCACTGCTAACACACACACACCCTCAAAGAGCATCAAGCACTACAGCGAGAAACACAGCAGTGCCCAAGTTAACAAATGAAACTTTATGCTTGGAGTAAACCCCGGGCAATGCTTGACACTGTACAAGCGCCCAGTCATGGGCAGCTCGACTAGGGAATGCCCCTGCACAAAAGGGCAATACATTTGTGCCTTGTTAATATGGACTTAATTGTTCCTGACCAGTACTGTCCGTAAAGTGGATTACCAGTCTTGAGAGAAGACAAAGAATATGTGTTGAGAAAAAATTGCGACAAAAACCCATGTCATGATAAATATTGACGCTGGTTTGAATGCAGTTATTAAATAACTACATTGCTACAATTTCTATGTTGCTTCAATGCGGTCAACATTGAAGCAGTGTAGTGACACGCCACATTGCCAATGCCAAAATGCGGCATGCCTAAGACATGTGTGCAGCCGCAGTCCTCTCTCGCGCTTCTCACTGGACATTCTGCGCCATCTAGCGGTGCCACTGAAAAGTTTGTGCGTGGTGCGTGTGTGAATATACAGTGAAATCTCGATATAACAAACTTATGGGAACCGTAGCAAATTTATTCTGAAAGGTTGTTATAGTGAAATCCCCAAAATTAACCATTCTGCCTATCAGCCCATCATTTGTCACCATATAAGCTATCCATGAAAATGTCACTGTTGGCTCTTGACTCGTGCTGTTGCTCTTTTCCATAGATACCACCGCCACGCACCACTGAAGCAATATATACAGTGAAGCCTCATTATTATGAACATCACATTAACAAACTTTTCAGAAATCCCCTGCTGGCTACTTGTAGTTTCATGGTAAAAACATTTCAGTACTATGAACTTTAGAATACCGAACTTTTCAGAATAACAATAATTTTTCAGTTTCCATGTCATGTTAACAATGCATCAGTACTACGATTTAAAATTCTGAAATCTGGGGATTCTTAGATTTTTGTGTATCCTTCACTGTACCCGGAACAGTAGGCTATCAGACGACATGGTGCAGAAAGTGGACGCCTCGGCGCATCGGTCCAGAAAGCCCGCGATGGTGCCAGATGAGAAAGACACGGGAGCTGACTTTTTTTTAAATACAGGCAACGTCCAATTGTTTGGACAACCTAGGGGCCGCGATAACATCCGAAAAATCAGGCAGTCCGAAAAAATGAATGGATGCCTTTTACTGACCTCAAGGGTTAAATCACCACAGGCACGTCCGAAATAGCTCTAAGGGCCTGCCAGTACACTTATTAGCCATATCGGGGCTCGTACAGTGATAGGAGATGGCGGGTGCACGCGTGTATAATTAAGGGAAACATACAGTGTACTGTGATATAAAGGTTATAAACAGGGATAAGGTGCCTCAAAAAGGCTGGCCAACGTTTCGATAAGAGGACCTATCTTCGTCAAAGGCAGCTTCGTCATCCTCGGTAAGGCAGTTTCGTCATCCTCGGTAAGGAAGTTTCGTCATCCTCGGTAGTTTAGTTTTAATGGGTTAGTAGAGTGACGTCACGTCGATGTCGGTGGTGGCTGGCTGTAAAGGGAGACTGAAAATAAAATGACCACTATCGTTTGACTGTCTCTAGGCGTGGTGGTTTCTAAGACGAGGGGACGAGAGCGGCAGGAAAAAAATTTGAAAAAATAAGAACTAGTTTAGGAGGGTGTTGGGTTAGCGAGAGGTTAGGAAGCGTTCAGAGGTGTCATAGGCGGCATGTGTTTGGAGTCTTTGAAGAACCGGTCAGCTGGTCAGTGTGCGAGTAACAAGACGAATTTAAAGAATGACTTGATAGCGTAGCAGCAATGCGTCAGGTAATTTTAAAGGTGTTAAGATGGCGACACAGAGTCCGGAGGGGGAAGGGGGTTGTAGTTGGAAAGCAGCAGCTCGGTCTGTCAAGGGACGTTAGCCTCAATTGTTCGCTGTAGGCGTCGTCATGGCAGTATACAGAAGTGGCGCAACCCTGTGTAGTCTAGGCAACGAAAAAGGTATGCTGGCGTCTGGGACTTTGGAATGTGTCAGTGTGGACTTTTACAAGAAAGGAAAAGAAAACGGAAGGAAGGAAAAAAAAAAAAGGAAGAACTAATAGGAGGGTGACAGCAGAAAAAAAAAACTGTGAGTGGGCAGGTGTACATGGAAAAGCGCTCGTATGGTTGATGTATATGTAAGAACGTGGAAGAGAATAATTAACCGATTGGTAGGGGTTAAGCATTGATGAACTGGAAATGGAGGATTAAGTGAGGTTGAGAATTGACATTACCTGGAGGCCTAACTTGTTTTGTGCCTTCCTTAATGGTATAACAATTTCAGGTTCAAGTTACAGCTTTTTGTAATTCTAAGTTGCCACGTGCCAAATTGATACCCGTCAAGTGCAGGCATTTAAACTTGTGTATGAGCTATGATTCTGTTTATTTACTCTCGCGAGGTGAACAGAAAATTGTTTGTAGTACAGTGTAGACCGCTTATAACGTAAGTCGCCGGAGTCACGAATATCTGCACTATAAGCGGTACCGCACTATAACCAAAACAACGATTTTCAAGCCCCGCATGTATGCAAAGCATGTAGACACGCTTTGTACTGTCGCGCGCACATCGCGTTTACATTTTCGCCAGCTCACTGGCGCAAACGTAATTGCAATGTAGCCGGTGCTCTTGAAGCTCAACAGCTTTGCACCAAGTCAAAACAAAACAACTGTTTGCCACAACCGCTGCGGAAAAAAACCGTGACCGCTATCGACGCGATTGTGAACAGGGACTTTGCAGTGCTGCAGGCACGCGCCCGACGCACTCACCGAGTCTGGACGAATTAACTGCCATTCGCTGCAACAACTGCAGTCGGAACCGCGGTCGCTATCTATGCTATCATCGATGGGGACTACGCAGTTTTTTAGGCACGCGGCCGACGCGCGAACTGAGTCAAAACGAAACTACTGTTCGCCGCAACCGCTGTGGAGAAAACCGCGGCCGCTAGACGCGATCGTCGATGACGACTACGCAGTTACGAAGGCGTTTACCGCCGCGCATATTGTGCGGCGGTAAACGCAAGAATACAGGCTTTAAAGACACAAATAGGCTCGAAGCGTTCCGGCATTGCTGTCAACCATGTACGATTTCAACTGATGGCCGCCGCTTCGTTTGGGTTGGACGCTAGCACCGTTCTTGCTCTTTTGCGTCGCACATTTACGGCGCTCCTCGCTTACCGAGCTCCGAAAGTAGTCCGAATTAACCGATGTGGGTCCAAATAAGTCTGAATTAACGAGAGTTTGATTGCATTGAATAATGCATACGCCGGCCGGGAGCATGCACCTTGTTGAGAAGTGTGCTCGCTGCCGTCCTTGTCGGCGAGATTTTCCCGCGGAAGCCGCATTATTATAACCGGTATTTCGTCTCACGCAGCTGCACTGTAAGCGGTAAGCCTATACATGGAGTTAGGAGGGTAAATGGGAGTTGGAAAAGGCCGTGTTGTAGCCAGTTCTGCACTATAAACGGTTACGTTATAAGTGGTCTATACTGTATATAGAGCCTTGCTTCATCGAATATATGGCCATGTTCATTGAAGTGGCTGGTTACTGCTTTAGGTAAATTGTGTTTTGTAACTACGCGATGGCCGTTGAGTCTTGTGTGAATTTCTTGTCCAGGTCTCACCTATGTGTTGCTTGTTACAAGCGGCACATTCTAGACAGCTGACTACGTTGCTCGACATGCAGGTGAAACTCGAATTTATCTTGTGAAGGTAATCTGACGCTGTAGTAGTAGATTGAATATGTTCGCATGTAGAACACCTGGAGCGGCCACAGGGACCGGATGTTGGCTTCGTCTTTGTCCTTAGTTTTGCGTGTACAAAAATGTCCTTAATATTGCTGTTGCGTCTGCAGGCTATTCTGGGCTGGTCGGGAAAGATCTTATTAAGTTTCTGGTTGCTGGTGAGAATTGGGTAGTATTTACTGGGGATGTTCACATTTGGGAGTGCGTTTCAGAATTTAATAGTAAGAAGAGGCGTTGTTGTCCTTGTGATCTTAGGGCAGGGTTTGAGGACCTCGGCTCAATCAAGTTTGGTTGCATCAATGTAGGCTTTTTGAAGGGCAGTGTTCGGGTAGTTCCTGCTTGATAGGGTTTCCTTAACGTGATCGAGTCTATCTACATAGTCATGGTTTTCAACGCAAATGCGACATAGTCATGTGGCTTGACTTTTAAAGATACCTTGTTTGCAATGTCTGGGATGGTGGCTTGTATATTCTAGGTACTGTTGTTTATCAAAAGGTTTCCTATACAGCATTAACTTTAGTGTCCCATTATCAATATATATTGTTGGGTCCAGAAAGTTTATGAACTCACTTGAAGATTCCGATGGGAATGTTATTGTTTTGTGAAAAGTTACAAATTTATCTAAACTGTCCTGACCATGTGCCCATATTATAAATATGCCGTCTATGTATCGTAGGTACGTGTGGAGCTTGTGTGTGCAGCGAGATAGGAAATCCGTTTCTAGAGTCCCCATAAATATGTTCACGTAAGTTGGTGCAAAAGGTGTGCCCGTACTTGTCCCAGGTATTTGTAGGTAATAATTTTCCTCAAATTCGAAGTAGTTATATGTCAGAACTAATTTAAGAAGAGACAAGTAGACTTCGATAGAATGTTCTGCATTGTGTTCGGACAGCGTTTATTTTATCGAATATAAACCATCAGCAGTGATACCAATTGACGAAAATTGCGCCTAACTGCGCCGACAATTGCACCACCGGGTAATTAAAACGTGCAACGTGATGATAGGGCGAGCCTTAGTTGAAACCTTAGTTGCGAACAAGAGACGAAACAGCACCAGCGCGTGCGCCCCGATTAAGCCACAGCGCCACGCACGGTACCGACGCGGCGTCTGTCTTGCAAGGCGGCTCGACGGCAAAGTGCAGTTTCTGCTGAGGCTCATGGTTTCAAGGTTAATTGGCGATTCATCAGCGGACGTTATCTACTCTGCAAACGCAGCTAGTACAGTACAACCCCGCTGATACGTTTTTCATGGGAACGTAAAAAAAAAACACGTAAAAGCTGAGAAATGATAGGAGTGTTTAACTGCACGCAATATTACTTGAATTGTTACATGTGAAAAAAAGTCGTCGTTTTGCCTGTCTACTACTTTGCGATTGCAAATTAGTAGACAGCTATACAAAGTAAGGATAGTAGTTTTATCGTCCATATAAACATGAACAAATCACACTCTATCTGCGCGGACACGCGTTGTCGAACGCTGGCGTGAGGAAGCGCCGCAGCAGCAGCGAGCGAATTGACCTTCGCACTGCTGTCTATCGCTTCAATGCAAGCTGAGCGCCGAGAACACGCAGTACGCAGAAAGCTACGAGCCGCCGACGCGCCTACACTGCCTAGACTGCCCCCAACGCAGATCGCTTTCATGATACGGCCCGCGCGACTGCGCGCCGCCGCACAGTATGCAGTTGATGCCAGAGTATACCGCCACCCGCTATCCCTTGCTTCCTCGCCGATGCCTAGAGCGTGACGGAAGGCGTGCTTCCTCTTCCTGGATTCTCCCTCCGCTTCCTCCCCGCTTTTCTTTCATGCGCGCGCGAAATTTGGCCACTGTCGTCACCTCCCCTCATATGCTTTCACTCGCACATACAGCATACGGTGTACGGCGATGGCGTTATCGCCCTTGTACTTTATACGGAAACTCTACGCGCCAAACCAATTTTAGGGCCCCAATGCGTTGTTGACACAATCTTTAGATAGCAAATACGGATCTCAAAGGCCATGCTTTTGCTGGCGTAAACCGAAAATATGTCATAGGTGTCGCCCCAGGCACTTTGGGCTGTCAATCCCATCGCCAAGCCACCAAGCCAAGTGACATGAAAAGTCAAAATGGCCGCTCGGGCTGGTACGGGGTGTCAGTTCGCAGCGCATGATGCAGGAACGGTCCCACAGTTGTGACGCAACAGCTGGGTTACCACTGCATTGGGTCCTATGGGAGCTATGCCGGGACCGGCTGAAAATGATGTAACAGCCGGGAAAACACAGCACCCAGGAACGTAACTGTGGGGTTCTACTGTAGCTTGCTTGAAGCGCAGCATGACATGTGATTATAATAACTGCATGCCGCCAATGTGTCCATCATTTCTGTTTCTGGATTTACCGAATGACATCTGGAGAAACTAGCAATACAGTTAAACCTGGATATAACGAAATTGACAAATTCCCGAAAAACTTCGTTATAAAGAGGATTTCGTTATATGCAGGTTCAGCACGAAAATTCGAAAGAAGAACGCCTACCATATTTACTCGATTCTAATGTGCCCTCGATTGTAATGCGCACCCATTTTCCATGACCAAAAGAGAGGGAAAAAAATCCTTTACAATACCGCGCACCTCATGCTTTCATACAGAAATACAACTATCGCTCAAGATTTACTCCCAATACACTAAAGTTGCAATGAACAAAAATTTCCTAGTTTCGCTCTAAAGGCGAAGCATCGATTGCGACAGCAAATTAGCACACAGCTATACGAAGTAAGGATCGTAGTTTTATCGGCCGTATAAACTTGTAAACATTCGCTGTTTAACTAAATTGCGACAGCAAATTACTAAATTGGTAGACTAATGCCTAAGCACACGTACTACAGCACATGGTCAAAGCTACGGGAGCTAGGCTCGAACTGCATAGGAGGCGGCCATATTGAAATGCTGATGGCGATATGGTAGCGCAAATTTAGGGTCGTACTCGATTCTAACACGCAGGCAATTTTCAGACCCGTTTTATCAAAAAAAAGGTGAAGGGGAAAGGTCACGCCCGCGGCAGCAAAATCGCTGGGTCGAGGAATGCAGACCCGCCTCGTGCACGCCTCGTGCACATGTGCGCTCACTCTCGCCTTGCAGTCGCCGTGAATTCGAGCGCGCCAAGCGTGACGCTGCCGCTTCGCATTCCGTCGCAGCGGAGAAGGTGCTTCCTGTTGCTGCTCAGGCAAAAATGACAAAATTTGGGGCAAAATCTCGAGGTTGTCGGCGGGGAAAATTTGTTATTTCGAGGGGGTCTCCCGCTGCCACTTCGTTACGTAGAAGTCTCAAATACATGTGCTTCTATGGAGTAACAGCGGAGAATAGAAAAACTTCGTTATATCCAGGAATTCGTTATATGAAGGTTCGTTATAAGTAGGTTTAACTGTATATGAAACAATATCAATGTGTGTGTGTGTCGCATGCACAGAAGAGCATTTTTTTCTCCACGAAATCTGCAATGGATGGAAATGTTTACTAAGCTTCTCGTAAGAACGTATTAATTATTCAGGTAGCTGTAGCTTGTTTGAAGCACAGCATGACATGTGATTATAATAACTGCATGCCGCCAATGTGTCCATCATTTCTGTATCTGGATATACCGAATGACATGTGGGAAAACTAGCAATATATGAAACGATATCAATTTGTGTGTGTCGCATGCGCCGAAGAGCATTTTTTTCACCATGAGATCTGCAATGGATGTAAATGTTTATTAAGCTTCTCTTAACAATGCACAACTTATTCAGGTCATTGAATGTAAATGGCAACTTGCTTTTTCAAAATACTTCAGAGTGTTAAAAATCAGCCGCTCCTAAATGCCAAATTGCCTGCTCCAACATAAAATTTCTGATGCTCCAAAAATTGCTCCACATCAGAAGTCCGCTGTCACATCACTGCATCAGGGATTGGAATGTTGGTGTACAGCGCCGTGACGTCTAGTGTTGAGAAATATGTTTTGCGGTAGTGCGTCATTAGTGTTAATGTCCTCTATAATTCTCAGTAGATGGGGGGGTATCTTGTACAAATGACGGAAGTGTTTTCGGTAAGTCACCAAGGAAGTGGCTAAGAAATGTGGAGAGGCATTCTGTCGGGGTGTTGTTGTTCGATACTATCGGACGCCCTGGGATATTACTGGTGTATAGTTCAGTGGGTGGAATTTTATAAATTTTCGGAAGGAGGTAGAAGCACCCTGCAGTTTTGTTGCTTGGTTTAAGAAATTTGAATTCGGATGGCTTTATTAATTCATCACCCGAAAGTGATTTCTGCCTGTTGGTAATTGTCAGTGTGTATGGTAATGTCGGATCGTTGTCTAGCTTACGGTAATTTTCAGGATTGTTTAGCTGTCTGTGAGCCTCGTGCTTGTACTTATCTATTAGCCAAATAACTATACTTCCACCCTTATCTGCTTCCTTAATGACAATGTCATTCCGGCAACTAAGATTTGAAATGATATGACTCTGATAAAGTTATGTTTTTAGGTCGCTTAGCTGCCTTAGATTGGCTTATAATTTCTTTAGTTACAACTTTAAGGTATAGGTCGAGTTCTATGACTTGTTCTGGTTCAGGAGTCTAAGTGGATTGGGCTCTAAGTGGTGTCGTCCCGGTGTCGGGTGCGTTGTTGTCTGCGAAAAAATGTCTGATGCCTCGCGTGTATTTCTGCGTGGTGCATTGTGTCAACATTCTTGTGGAAGTGTTCTACGCTAAAGATTAACAAGTTCAGTTCGTTGAACTCCTTGTTGTGTTTCATGAGTGCGTTAGTTTGGTGGATTGGTGGTCAGTGTTTGTTTTGTAAGCGGAGAGCAAAAGGTTGTCATGGTTATCTGTGCATTTGGGTGAGCAGCTTCTATAGTGCGTATTACGTCGTTCATAGACTCGATCGCATCCGTTGCATATTGTGTGTTCTGGTTGTTTGTGCCTGCATGATAATGAAGTGTGGTGTCCACTGGCGTATCAGAAACTCTGGCGTACAGTGTACTGTGACACTTGCCCCTTCCCACTCTTGGTATGCTTCACCACAATACTTTGCATATGCTTCACCGCTCAACACTTGCATTGAGGCCAAGCTGACTTTCGGGAATCGGCATTAAGCATTGCGCCGTGCTTTCTGAGCTTCGAAGCCATTTGCGAGGATTACAAAGGCGAAATCGGCGCCATTGCTAACAGTGGCGAATTGAGTCAACGAAAAGCACGGCACCGGACAGCAAGAAGCTTGGTAGCGAACGTCCAAGCAGGTAGGCCTAGCGTTGCTGCAGTGGTGGCTACAAGCAGATCTGCGTGCTAGAGCACCCATTCGAGGCAGCAAGATAATCAAAATGGTGGCGGGGGTGGCTTTGCTTAATGCCGTTTCAGACCTGTGGTCATGATAAAAAGTCTTCTTCCGTCTGAAATTTCAGACGTTCTTATACATTGATTCTGTGGGGTACATGGCGGTGTTGGAAGGTGTCCGAATTATCGGGCACGTCTGAAAAATGGGGCGTCTGGAAAATCGGTCGTTGACTGTATATATAATCATGAGCTAACGTACTAGTTCATGCTTCGTAACACCATTGCTTGGTCGATGGCTCGCATGGATGTAAAATCTGTCGCTGTGGCCACATTTGCCATCTGGACTGGGTTACTTCACAATTAAAGCTGTGTTGTTGTTTCAAGTGTTTTTGCACAGTATGGTGTTGTAAACGTCACAGAAGAGTTGACTTTGGCATATTTTCTCTCTCTCTTTCCAACCTCCCCCACAAACTTGCTGATCCTTGCTGTGTTTAATTCCAGCTGGACACAGGATAGACGTTACAAAGTATGCAAAGCAGGTGGTCCCTGAGAAAAAATGGCGACAGGTAAGTGTGCCTTAATTGAACAGTGCTCAGTGCCAATAGTAAAGGGAACCAAAACAGAAATAAGTTCAGCTGCGTTAGTAAATTACGCAATTCATCATCATCAGCCTATATTTATGTTCACTGCAAGACAAAGGCACCTCCCTGCGACCTCCAATTACCCCTGTCTTGCGTTAGCTGATTCCAATTTGCCACTGCGAATTTCCTAACTTCATCACCCCACCTAGTTTTCTGCTGTCCTCGACTGTGCTTCCCTTCTCTTGGTACCCATTTTGTAACTCTAATTGTCCACCGGTTATCCCTCCTACGCATTACATGGCCTGCCCAGCTCCATTTTTTTCTCTTAATGTCCATTAGAACATCGGCTATCCCAGTTTGCCCTCTGATCCACACCGCTCTCTTCTACAAGTTAAGGACCGCACAAAGAGCAATGTTAGGCCTAACGTTAAGAGACAGGAGAGAGCGGTGTGGAATCACGCAATTACTTTACCAAAAATTCCACTTTTCCTGTAAAAAGAGGCGTCGTAAGCCATAAAAGCCACAGAACAGAGGGATGACTAGCAACGCCACCTTGCAAAATTCTCGCACCAACTCGCCATGACATCGTTGCTTTTTACGTTATCTAAACAGACCTAGTTAGTTTTTTACTGTTAAAAGATGGACTACATGTTATTCTGAAGGAGACACAGGTCAAATGCGAACGAAGTGTTCTTGGAAATTCATGACATCACGTTGACGTGTTGGTGTGAAATTTAAGAAACGGGACTTTGAACTTCATTTTATTTTCTTGTAATCAACCGATTACCCTTAAAGTAGCGGAAGTGTAGTTTTGAAAGAGTACGTTATTAACCTCGTATTCAGAAATGCATCTTAGCTTGAAGCCCACACTTGACTTTATTTAAATGACGCCTGTTGTGAACACGCCGAAGGAAACGCAATGAGCGTTTTGGTACGTTCCCGCCAGGTGTAATTTAGGTCAAGTCAAGCATGGTCTTGAAGTTCAGATGCATTTATAAATACGGGGGGTAAGTCAAAATTTATTTAGTGTTTCTATTTAGTGTCTGTTATGGGCGAAGTGATAGCTTGCACACCTGTGTCACTGGCCACAAATAGTACTGTGCCATGGCTATTATTTTTCTGAATATGATACTGATGTGAGTGTTTCACTTTTCCGACTATGTACATGCCATCTTTTTATCTCTATTTCTTTCTCTCTATTTGTCGAGGCAGAGCGGAGCTGCACAGCTTGTAAAACCGATTCATGGGTTCCTTAGTGTTTTAATATCAGTATTCGAGCATGATGTCTGAATTTTCTTTTGTTTCTTCAATTTTTATTGTGGCTGTTATGGTAGTATTTATAGAATGCCTTTCCTTTATTCTACATATAGAGCTTCCCCTGGTTAACCATGGGCCTAGAAACGCTGTGGCCTTCTTTCTTTCTTTCTTTCTTTTTTTCTCTCTTTCTTTATGTACAGTTATATACTATTTTCAAAGTTTTACCAGCATCCATGTACAATTACGTCTTCTTGAAACTTTGAAACTTGCATTCATTTCTGGAAGCTTCATAAATTTATCCGTGTTTCTCTCTGCTTACAGTTTGAAGACTTGGGTAACCCACAGGAGACACTGGCAGATGTAAGCAAGAACATTATTCTATTATTTTATTTTCGCTTTGTATAACACTTTGCATTGTGTACATCATGTATATGACGAATGCATACGTTAATGTCACACTTGAATACCTTTAAGATCTGATCAGTGTTTTATAATCAAAGAAGAATGTGCCCTGTTTTCTTGGCAGAAATGTTGCCCTTTCAGCAAAAGGTACTAATGGCTTGAAAATTACGGGAAATTGTGTATTTCGAATAATATATATCCTTGCTGCCAGCTCATTGCTTGAGTACTGCAGGGTAAAGTAGTGAAAATGTAGTGCAGTCAAACCCAATATTACAATGCCAAGAAAATCCCATTGTTGTAACCGATAATAGGTATAACTGGGTTGCGTAAAAAAATAAACAAAGGAGACAAACATCCTAACATATTAATTAGATAGAAAGATGTACAGTCATTCGTATGATGTAATACACCGCTTATATGTTTCCATGCCACGTTATCAGTTATTTGTAACATTTAAGTCTAGCTACTGGATGTGTGTGCCAAAAGAAAAAAAGAATGCAAAATCCTCGTTAAAAAAAATTACCGCTGAACTCGTCTAATGATGATTGTTAATGGTAATGCGATTAGCATTCGAGCAATGTAGCTGTACCATATTTCTAAAGTCACGTTTATTTAACATCTGTAGTGGTCGTTCTGAGACTTCCGTTGCTTCGGCTATATGCAACATACTACTTCGGTATCGTCCCACTTTTCTATGGCACTTGCTTGCCAAGGTCACTCATGAGCATGGCGACATGACGACGACTACGATTTGGACGCAGTGACAGCGGTGAAATTATGAAGGCTGATGTCGATGGAATGACAAAAACGGTACTATGGCATAACATAATCATGGTGGATTCACGCGCCGACAAACTTCATGCCACTTTGAGAGCTGTCAATCTAATCCGCACATGTTATCTCGAGACCAATCACTGATGAACCACCCGTATGAACATAATAGGGGCAAGCATTCAGCGATGGCTTGCGGCTCATTACCACATTGGCCAGCTGCGAATTTTCGTTACAGTCACACGGCCTCGGCCATTAGGCCTAATCGGCGCTGCTTCATCGGGCGTTCGCCACGAAAGTTATGGTTGGATACCGAATTAACGCAGGTCTATGTGCAACAGCTGCGCAAGGTCGACAAACCACCTTGTGAACTAAAGCGAGAGACGGCGGGTGAATGAGGAGGAGTAGCAGGAGGGGCGGGGGTTGCGATCTTGCAGCGAGGGTCGTGAACTTGGGGTGACCTTCCAGATTTCAGATTCTTATAAGGTGACGAAATTATGTGAAACAAACGGCGTGGACGGTGCTTGCTGTTTACCGTCAGCGCCAACTATGCGCGAAGCGGTGATCGAATTCCGTAAGGTGCGATCCTTTTGTTCGTCAGTGATGCGCGGTCCTGTCGTTCATCGTGCAGACTGGTCTTACCATAAATCACCTGCCTTAAAGTTGGGATAGCCTTTCTGCATTTTCGAGAAAAACAGGAAAGCAAAACTTTCTATGTAATAAATGAAAGATTGCTGCAAAACTCAGGTCCACTATTAAACTGAGAACCTCATTGGCATTCATTGCAACAGAATGTCACTAATTCATTAGTTTCAGAGGGAAAAAAGCACTTGATTCTATTCAACAGATATTTATTGATAAAAAAAAGCATTTTTCAGACCTTTATAGTATACTAGAACTGAGCTGTAATCAGTGCTGACATACTTATTTGGTGCTCCCTTTAATAAGAGTAGACCACCCTGTATACAGTCAAAGTCCGATTATTCGAACTCCCTAGGGGCCGCGAAAACATCCAAAAATTGGGCAGTCCGAAAAAAATGAATGCATGCCTTTTACTGCCCCCAAGGGCTCACATCACCACAGGCACATGTGAAATATCTTTTAAGGCCTGCCAGTGCCACTTATTAGGCTTATCAGTGCTCATACTGTGATAGGAGGCAGCGGGTGCCTGCGGGTATAATCAAGAAAAACATACCGTGTCCCATTACAATTTCCCCTTCCCACTCTTGGTATGCTTCACCGCAATACTTTGTATATGCTTCACCGCGTAAGACTGCTGTATTGAGGCAAAGCTGACTTTTGGGAACCGGCATTATGCAACGCGTGATGCTTTCCTGGCTTCAAAGTCATTAGCGAGGATTACAAAGGTGGGGTTGGCACAACTGCTAACAGCGGCGCATTATTTTAATGAAAACACGGCACTGAACAGCAAGAAGCTTGGTAGGGAATGTCGAAGTAGCTAGGCCTAGTATTGCCGCGGTGGTGGCTACGGCTGCCAGCGGATCTGCATGCGAGAGCGCCGGTTTGAGGTGGCGAGATAATCAAAATGCCGGCGGTGGTGGCTTCGATTAATGCTGTTTCGGACCTGCGGTCATGGCAAAACGTCTGGAAAATTAGACGGCGAAGGTTTTTTGCATCTGAAATTTTAGACGCTCTTACACATTGATTCAATGGGGTACGTGGCGGTGCCGCGAAGGCGTCCGGAAAATCTGTCGTTGACTGTATCTTGATTTATATGTACCTAAGTTACTGATAGTTTGCGACATTCTTGGTATGTAATGCTAGGAGACTCCCGAACATGTGCGGCACCGTATTTTCTTGCCCAAAATTTGTAAGCAATAAATTTTGTGATAAGTTTTTTGATATTTAATGTTCGATTCAATAATCAGGTTTATTTTTCTTGATTTGATTCTATATTCAATTTGAAATCTACTATTCGGTATTCGCACACCCCTATTTATTTCACCATAGAAAACGTGTACAAGTTGACGGTGTATTGGCTGCTCGTTGTTTTATATATATATATATATATGTGTGTGTGTGTGTGTGTGTGTGTGTGTGTGTGTATTGTTAAAACTGTTATATTTATAAGTGGGTTCAGCTTTACCTTATGCTACATGTAAACTTAATAATTATAATTATGGCATTCAAAGTTCAGTTTGTAAAGAAGAGAAAGTAGACATGCATGGAAGAAAAAAAAGGAAAGCTTGACTATCTTTCGTAATTGAGAGTGCCACAGATGTATTTCGATGAAATTTTAAAGTAAGAAAACATGTTTTCATTTTAAGATGTCTTTCTTATTGCAGACGGGGCGCATTTTCGTTCGGAACCTGTCCTACACAATTACTGAAGAAGAGCTGGAGGAACTCTTCAGGAAATATGGTGCGACCCAGTTCTTGCTTGATATTTTGTTTCAACTTTTTTTCTGAACCACTGTTTTGAAACTTGCTAAGTACTAGCTGCTTGAACCTTGAGATAAAAAAGAAGTTTGCAAAGGAACGTCACCAAAGATTTCCCGATGAAGAGGTTCAACTTGTGTTCTCATATGTCCACCTTGCACTTTTCGTTTTCGGGCACACACACATGCACACACAAACAATCATGCGTATTCACACATTCTCACTTATAAGTGCACAAAGGCATATGTGCACACGCACAAGAGTACCATTGTGCCTACATTGCATAGTGTCTGCATCAACATCATGCGAGTTGTCGCTCTTAGATTGGCTTGGTCGTTGGACATCCTGACGATTTTTGTTGGGTATATGCTTAAAGGGGACAAGCATTAAGCGAAACCGTTAGTGCACACAAATACAGTTTGCATAACTATGGTACATGTGGAGTTGGAACACTTATACAGTCGATCACGGATATATCAAACTTTGATATATCGAATTGTTGCCTATATCAAACAGTTCTAACCATCATCAGCCTATATTTATGTCCACTGCAGGACGAAGGCCTCTCCCTGCGATCTCCAATTACCCCTGTCTTGCGCTAGCGTATTCCAACTTGCGCCTGCAAATTTCCTAACCTCATCATCCCACCTGACTTTCTGCCGTCCTCGACTGCGCTTCCCTTCTCTTAGTATCCATTCTGTAACCCTAATGGTCCACCGGTTATCCATCCTACGCATTACATGGCCTGCCCAGCTCCATTTCTTCCGCTTAATGTCAACTAGAATATCGTCTGCCCCCGTTTGTTCTCTGATCCACACCGCTCTCTTCCTGTCTTTTAACGTTACTCCTAAGATTTTTCGTTCCATTGCTCTTTGTGCGGTCCTTAACTTGTTCTCGAGCTTCTTTGTTAACCTCCAAGTTTCTGCCCCGTATGTTAGCACCGGTAGAATGCAATGATTGTACACTTTTCTTTTCAACGACAGTGGTAAGCTCCCAGTCAGGATTTGGCAATCCCACGCAAAAGTATAGCAATGAACTATGCATACCCATAGAACTTCCGTTCACTGCCACATTCAATGTATCCAATGCTGCGCCACGGCGCACCCCTGCAGGTGCGCTTCTCCTGATGGAGACGCGATCGCTTCTCGCGTCGTCAGAAATGGTTAATGTTGACAAATTTGAAACAACACTGTTTTGGCAGATGCTGTGAAACTTGAGACTGAATCTGAAAAGCAGTACTACATGCCATGAAGGAGAAATGAGCAGGGTCATCTCAGTTTTGCTCGCTACGCATATGAATGGTTTCCACAAACTGCGGTCGTTCGTTATCGGCAAGAACAGATTGCCACTCTGCTTCAAGAAGGCGAAAAGCCTCTCAGTCTGACACGCATTCCACAAGTGGACGACACTTGATCTTTTCAGCTCGTGGCGCTGGGCATATGATGCTGAACTGGAGATGCTGCGCTGCCGGGTTTGTCTGTAGACAAAGGCTTTCTGCGGTATGCATTTTAGGATTCCGTGAGCGGCCAAAACGAATTCAACTCCCACCTCCTCTTGAACGGATCTTTACATTACAGTTCGGATTTAACAAAACCACTGCACGCCACTTCTGCCTTTGCGGAAAGACTATTGCAGCAGTGGCATGTAAGACTCATTGCTGTGTGATTTACGGGTCCTCACTAAACGCATTTCATTTGTGCTCGCACGGTTACGCATGAGTGGGTATGGAGTCGGATGTTCATGAAGCTGAACACCACTTTTGAAACTAACAGCGCGTGTGTGGGGTCGGCAGTCACTGGCGCAGGGGCTGGAGAGTTGAAGAGCCGGAAATGAAAGGACATACGGGCCACGAGGCGTCCCAGTGCCGAGCGACATGCAAAAAGAGATGCGCGGCAGGTTCCAACATGAAGTCAGTTCTTAAATCCAGCACAACAGTCTGCCTGGCTCATTGGCCACGTATAATTATCTGTTTCGGCCTTGTGAACAGCTAATTGATGGTGCTATGGACACACGGCCGGGCATGCTCTTGCGTGATTCGTGATACAATTGCGCTGATGGTGGCACTTCGCGTATCCATAGAGGCTAGTTTGCTTCCCCGGTGCGTTCATTTATATGTTATCTTGAATTTGAGGCACGCAAGGAGCACTGCGGTCTGGGCGATGCAGGCCTTTAGGGTTAGTGTTGCGATCAATTTATCAAAGGCAAGGAGGAAAGAAAGCATAGGAGATGCCCCAGCCAGCACGGACGTGTTGGTGAAAGATTGGCGGAAGTCATGTGCTGTTTTTCGCAAAGAGCACTGTGACTGGCACCCCAAACATCAACTTTGCCATTGCAACCATGCTCCTGAAGCTCTCACTGCTGCTCTCGGCCTCTTAAAAGTGAGAAGATTTTTCCGCTGCTTTCTTTCTCACAGCACATTTTTTTCACAAGAAAAGCTGACTTTGGAGTATGGTGTGTAAACTTGAAAGTTATGTTTTGGGTCTATGAGTATGAGTGTCAGCCAGCAACAGATACGCTCAAGCAATCACGGTGTTG
The DNA here is from genome assembly GCF_013339745.2 of Dermacentor silvarum. NCBI lineage: Eukaryota > Metazoa > Arthropoda > Arachnida > Ixodida > Ixodidae > Dermacentor > Dermacentor silvarum. The sequence goes on from NC_051156.1 coordinate 86,189,617, forward strand.
GTCTTCGTTGTCTTTTCAATGTGCCACGGAAAAACACAGGAGCACGTCTGCTTCTCTAAAACTGCTACAGAAGTTTCGTAGGCTTCGTTTTGTCGCACGTTGGCAGCACACACTTGTGGTGGCTCGTAACAATGCAAGTTCAAAGCTCGTGCTTATCTGGTTCAGCGAGCTGATTGGAGGCGCAAAGGCCGATGGCACACCAACATGGCTGTACTTCCGGCTTCAAAAACGTGATGTCAGGGCCTCTCCTATCTTGTTTCTTTCCTCCATGATCAAAGGCTATTTCACAGTGCGAGCGACTTGGAACATTCGTGAGCAAAAAATAAGTCAGCTTTAGTGCATTCGACACCGTCTTGGAGAAGCAAATAGGTAAGTTCTCGCTTTTTGCAATCTCTGGAAACTGTCCGAGACGTGTGGATATCTCACATAGGGTTCAGATAGGCATATTTGATATTTCGAATTATCCGTATATTGAGCGCGATCCCCTTCGAGTTCAATATACCCTAGATCGACTGTGTGTGCATATGTCGTGTGCTATAAGCGGTGCATTCCTTGTATCAACTGAAGTGATGGAGGTGCAGCACTTCTGCTCTTACGAGTGGTCAAGGAGACGAGGTGTCCCACGTTATACAGCATGTACTTCAGTGTGTAACAGTAAGTGCGAAAAAGAAAAAAAAGTGAAGCCTGTGACACTGCAGAAAAGGCAGCATTCATCCAGAGTTTTGCGAGTACACCTTTCCTCATGTTCTCAATCTGCAGAAGCTGCAGGTAAAGCGAGCCAATATTGTATCACAGCTGTCAGGTAGCGAGGGTGATGCAACGTCTAATTATTAGGTCAGTCTAGAGTGTAGTCTACCTAGAATATGTAACAATGCAGCTTTATTTCTTCCTGTCTTTGAACAAAAAACATACAAAAAAGATATTTCATTAGCCTTCCAAAGCATTGATGCTTTTGAGTAAAGACAACCGCTGGCTTTTTGTGCAAAGTCTCACAGCCTTCCTTTTCTTTTCTTTCCTCTTTTTTCTTTCGATGCTCTTGGTGTTTGTCAGCTGTGAGTACTAAAGTTTGCACAGGCCCTCAGAATTTTTCAGTAATAATGCACAGGTTTGAAAAGTGACCTAGCCTTTCTTGTCCATGTGGTACCATTTTTTTTTCGTAAACAAGTTATCGTATTAACCGGATTTTAGGTCGAGTGGGAATATAGGTCGACCCCCGAAGTCTAGGTGAAAACAAAAGAGGAAAAAAATAAAACAACAAAAAATCACCAAAAAGCATTTATTTTCGAAACGGCGCCGCTCACCCACAATTGGAGCTGTAGTCTCATTCGTCAGAAGTAGCAGCACTGTCCTCGGAAGACGACCGTTTGTTGCTGGCTGCTTCGGGTCCAGCTTCTCGCACGAGCTCCAAGGCTTTGTAGCAAATTGTATGCACGGTCACCGGCAGCGAGCATGCACGACGTCCCTTCAAATAGTCTGTGTGTCCTCAAGCTGCAGATGAACTACACTGTGCCCACGAAATGACGTTTTGCATGGGTTGCACTTCAGCAGCTTTCCTTTCTCTGCTCTCCAATACCGCACGTTTTTTTCCAAAACGCCAAACTGGCGCTGAGTGGCCAAGTTGCCGTTCACTTCTGCAAGGTTCCCACAGCTTTCCAGACGACGACTCATATTCGACTAAAGACTGCTATATAAGCCGAGGGGTGACCTTAGCTTGTTTTTTTTTTTTTTGTTTTTCATAAAAAATTCTTGACTTATATTCCGGTTTATACGGTATTTCAGCTTAATGCCTCCTGCACCCAGACACCTGGAGCAAGTACGCTATAGATCTGGAGTGTCAGTGTAATTGCTAACATCTGTTCAACAAATTTATATCTTGTCAGTGATGACTGTCAAACAGCATTGATTGCAGAGGAGCTTTTGAGAAAGAGTAGAGGCATTGCAGTTGTTACTGCAGCAGCTACAACTAGGACTTAGTTTGTTCAGTTTGTTGCCTGTCACCTTTACGTTGCATTTAACTGCATGGCTTAGTTGTAACACTGTTGCGATGAACGTTTTTAGTGTTGTACATTCGTGCCAAGAATATAGTGGCTGTGGTAAAGTCAACTGGCCAACATACATTCAATTCTCTTTGTATCTCTTGCATCCTCTATTTGCATCCTCGCATCCGACAGCAGTGCACACCCCATTTTCTGTTGTTTCTTCCTGCCTTTTACATTTTTCCTTCACTCCTTCTGAGTTCCACTAGTATCGAGGAAGCTTTGCAGTTGAAGAAAAGTTTGTCCTGATCCGGAGATCGAGACCAGGACATACTCCATTCTGGGGCAGTACTCTACCATTCAAGCCAACCTGGTGGATAGAATGTTGCAGAGAGAGGCCAAATTGGCAACTCGGAAGTGCAGGGACAGTGGAGATGGCAAATCAGTTGTGCAGAAATCTGCAATGTACACTAGTGTAAATCAAAGAAAGATTTTTGAGCATTCTTTCTGAGAAACCCGTATGGGCTTCCTTTTTAGCTTCACTACTGTCTAGATGGATGACCATTGCTGCCTTTCATTAAACTTCCTCCACATTGTAAGCTTCCACATAACAGGTTTGCCACATTCCAGAACTCGCTTGTAAGCGATCATACTGTAAGCATGTAAGCTTGTAAGCGAGTGCTCAAGAGCACCTCATCACCTCTTGAACAGCTCGGACACAACATACTGTGCAGGCAAAACAGTGTGTGCTTCCATCAGTCCTCTTGCTTGGGCTATGAGATGTGAGGAACAGTCAGAAGTTTATGTTGGATGCATCCCTGGTGCCTGCATATGAACAACATGTCATGCCTTATCCTTTTGAAAGGGAGTGACAGGCCTTTCATTTCATGGTGTACATTAGATAGGAAAAAAAAGCCAACTACACGAAGGTGGACAACCATTTTAGGCTCTTGTTAGCTCTAAGGCTAAACTTTACTGAACTCTACTAAAGTGATTTTGCATGTGATGTGACTACATGGCGGCAGGGGTGAGGAGCAACAGATGGATCATCACTAGACATCCAGAAAGCCTTCAGGCATCATCTAGGTGTGATTTCACTGGCAGTTCACAATAGGGCATGGCTGCAATCGCTGTAGTGTGTTTTGAAATGTCTCATTTCAGCGCCTTTCGAGTTTAACAGTGACCATGACTTCACTCCTAGTTGTCAGAGTGCCTGGATGGACATATTTTCACCTACCCATTCTCATGGCGTGTGTACACATCTCGGGGCATTGTTTTTTACCTCTGTGCATTTGGCCTATGTGCTTCGGTTAGCCTCAGCATTGAGTTGATGCTTTTTCGGGAAGCGGGAATAATGCCACCTAGTGTAGCTGACCAGTGACCAAGAAAAAAAAAGTAGATGAAGGCACATCAGACCTTAGATGAGGTCTAAATGCTTGCAAAAACTAAAGGTAATCTGCCGCTTAAAACGTGTTGATATTCTTGTCCCGTATCCCCGCCATCTTGCAGGCCCTCTGGAGGAACTGCACCTGTCCATTGACCGTGTAACGCGCAAGCCCAAAGGATTTGCCTTTGTCAGCTTTCTCTTTCCCGAGCATGCAATCCGGGCCTTCACGGAACTGGATGGCCAGATGCTTCAGGTGAGAAGTGGGTGGCACTGTTTCGCAGGCTGTTAGAGGGTGGAGGAAACTACGGGTGGTTTTGGCTAGCAGCAGTGGCTGAGTGGGCCTCCTTCTCTACATTTATAACTTGTAGGTGTTTGTTGCAGTGTAGCCACAGATTGTCATGGTGCCTCAGTCATAGTGTAATAAGGGATTGTCATAGCTATATCATGGATGGGATGGCTGCACTAACTGCAACAAAAAAAGAGATACATTTGTGACTTGCTTCATCAAGCTGCATCAAAAACACGAAATTTCCTCAACAAAGAGTGCAATGGTGAAAACATTTGTGTTCTGGTCATTTCTAGTGAAAAATGGCAGCTCTGTAACCAACCTGGGTTACAGAGGAGGCATTGTAGCCATAAAGTCTTGTGCCATTGTAGGACATTTAATCAATAAATTTACTTCTCCACTCAAAGTAAATTGGTGTATGGAGTCCATCCCGAGATCACATTCTCCGGGCTATCCCACCGGGTTCACGAGCACCGGCAGACCAACATGATAGCGTCCCGAAAAGATACGCCGATATCCTCAGTCATTACAGACTGGGCAGGAGGATCTACCCACCCCCGCATCCCAAGCTAACAAGAGAAGAGGCAGTGATCTTCCGCAAACTACAGACTGGCACATTCCCGCACGGCACCTTGCTACACGCCATGTATCCTACGAGCTATACTCACAAATGCGCCTTCTGCTCTGCGCCCATTACCCTCTACCACATGGTATGGGAATGTTAACAAAACCCATTGGCACCACTCATCACCGGACCAACCGTCGAGCAGTGGGAGGCCCAGCTGACAAACCCGAGCCCTGAAGACCAGCATCGCCTGGTGAGCAGGGCCAAGCTATCGGCTCAGGCCCACGGCATCCTGGACTAGGGACGCTGCCCACCTTGGACGATTTTAGCGTCTGCTCATTTCTCTAAATAAAGTTTATTCCTCCTCCTCCACTCAAATCCTATGTGTGATGGTGCTATTTTAGGACAATAATTTCGCAGCATGTCTACTGCAGTTCTGCTGAGAAGGGCTGCATGCGCTGTAAACCTAATGTATTGCAGTAATATATCACGCATTGTAACAGTGGCTAGTCACGTATTAGAGCGGCCATTGACTTGGGGCTGCGGAGTCTGTCTTTATCCTACTCAAACACATAAGACTGTTAGGACCAACCGAGCAGTTTGAATTATTGAAGTTTCACTGTGTTATTCCAATTTTAAGACTAGTAGGTCTGCTTGCTAGTTCACTTAATCCCTACTGACATATTGAGTTACATGTTCTTTTCATGCTTATGTGCTCTTGTAAACATTTAGTTACAACCGTGCTACGCAGAAAACAGACAATAAATCTAGATAAAACATTGAGGGAAATGAATCGGTATGTTTAATTGAAACGTAGAAATAGTAAGGAAAAGGGAAATGAAAGTGGACAAAAAGACAACTTGCTGCAGGTGGGAGCCAAATCTACATCTTGCGCGTCACGTGTGCAGTGATTTTCCAGTTCAATTCAGCTACCACGTCAACCATGGTTCCACCCAATTTCTTGGGTGTTAGTGTATGTGTACACGATTAGCCCTGCGAGTGTTGTCCAGCTCTTCCTGGCAGCCAAAGTGGCAGATTCCATGGCTGCTGCCATCGTCGTGAGTGAATTGATGTCTCCTTTATGGCAGTGCCATCCAACACTACACCCCTTACCCAAACCACCCATTCCTTCCACCGAGTGGCCGACCACTGCCACCACCCTTCATGACCAATGATTCCTTGCAGACTTTATCGGCCTAGTGCTGATGCACGCCTGCCAATAACGCCCTAGACTGAGGGCATTGGTGCATTCTTTTTTCTATACAATAAAGTGATTTCTCTCTCTCTAACGTTTCATTGCCTGTTTTGTGCATATGGTAGTAACTAATGAAAAATTTAGTCCCTTGGATACCCTTAATCTCTTGTTTTTCCAAACACCCGTCATGTTGACCACCCTGCTCGCCAACAGGGCCGGCTTCTCCATCTCTTGCCGGCCAAGGCTAAGAAGTCTGAAGAAGAGGAGGGTCAGAGAACAGGTAAGCTTATGAGCAGAAGCTTGGCAGATATGACATTGATGAAGTTATGCATGCGTGTTTCTAACCCTCTGGGCCATTGGGCTGCACTCATTAGGCATTTAATTGATTTGTTGTGCTTATCAATCATTTAATAATATTTTTGCAGTTCACTTGTGTATCATAGTTTGCCTAAAAGCTATTTTTTTAAGCACATGAGGAGCGGCAGTAACCAATGCTTTTGCACAGATAACGAGTTAGGTTTGCCTGGTGCAACAAAAATGTAGGTGAAAGCTATGTTAATGTTATGAATGGTGTTGTAGAGTGTCAGCGGTAGCAAACGATGAAATAAGCATGACTGCAAACAGTGCCAGAGAACACAATGGAAGGAGTCTAAGATGATCACAAGGTGTCTCATGATTGCCTCGGTCTCCTTGCTTGTCCCTCGTGTTCTCTGGTGCCGTTTGCAGCCATGATAGACCAACTAGCCCAACAACACGTCTTGAACAGTTTCATAAATAAGCATGGAATACAGCATGCCATATGGCTAGTATTTGTCACATTATTTAACCACGGTTCCTTTTTTTTTCCTGTTTCTCTTTGTTGTGGTGTGCAGAGGCCAAGTCTTACAAAGATAAAAAAGAAGCGGAGCTCAAGAAGTCCAGTGGGAGGTATGTCTTTCAGGTAACTTCAGAATCACAGGCATGATTTACTCAAACTAAATCCTGCAGAAAACCCACTAGGTGGCACAACTGTGGTGTATGGAGAAATTTCATTTGATTTCATGTGAAAGTAATAATGGCAGAGGATGGTAAAGAAGAAAAAAAAGTACCGTGAGGTGCTTTTTTTATGAGGGGATGAGTACATGACCGTTGCAAGAGCTAAAAACAAAAGATAAAAACTTTTAAAAACTCGTGTGCATTCTAATTCGAAACAGTGGTTCGTGATTGCATCTCTTGAATGACTTGCTGTTCTGAAACCCCCGCATCCATTCAAGTGTAATAATATAATAATGCTGAACCGGCATGCGTGTAAAATATTCTAAAATGTCCTGGAAAATTTTCTTGCATGATGTATTCCTAGCTGTTTGAGATATTTATCGAAGCAGCAATTTTTTCCGTGTAGCACTCTGCCAGTTTCTGATGCACTCGCAGCTACCCGCGCACAAGTCCTAACAGGTGCAGCAGCTGACATTGTTCACTTAACTGACCGAAGTAAATCAGCATCGGATGCTTCAAGTTATGTTAGGTGAGGTCAAACAGTAAAAGTATGGAGTCTTCTAGACTTTTCTGTATTGCCCAGCTGTAGCCTTGAGATTTAAGATCCCATCATTCTCTTGGTTGAGTATTTATGGCAACACACAAAAGCAGCACTATGCGGCTGGGCCTAGTGAACCAGTAGCGCACCCAGGATCTCTGCCAGGAGGGGGGGTTAAATTTTTGGGGGGAGGGAGCAAGCACTTTGCATAATATGCAATTTCCCTGCTTTAGCCAGAGTAATCCAACAGCAAATAAAATGCCTAATAATTATAATAATGACACCAAGGATACTGACGATGTTTATTTCTTCGCCGTTTTACTCAAAGTATTTTAAGAGTGAATGAGTAAATACAAGACAGTGATAGAGTGTTTTTGTTAATCAGGAAAATTCAACCTCAAGCCACCTCCTGAATTGTAATGACAATGTGAACAGAGCGCTGTAGGTACACCTTGGTCTGGTCAGGCTGGACGCGTGGGGGTGGGTTAACTCGGCCTCAGGGGGGGGTTACAACACGACAGTGTAGTCGTTGTCTGAGTCCATAGGGTCATTGTTGGAGAAACAGGAACCGGACATCTCCATGTCGACGTGGTGAGCCTTACACTGTATCACCGGGGAACAGATTGCGAAGAGGCATGCTCGACGCAAGCGATGATGTGCCGGCTGTCATCGCTTCAAATGGCTTCTCGTCCAAGAAGCACAATTAAGCCTGCACTATGACAAAACTATCGCAGCAAGGCAAGAAGCTACGCTTGCTCAGTTCACTTCGTCTTCTTTTGGCTCATATATGTTCCGTATAAAGTCCAAGGATAAAGGACTTTATATATGTTCCGTATAAAGTCCAAGGGCGATAACGGCGTCGCTGTGTGCCGTATGCTGTATGTGCGAGTGAAAGCGTGCGAGGGGAGCCGACAACTGCATCTAAATCTCGCTCGCGCCAGAAAGAAAAGCAGGGAGGAAGCACGCCTTCTTCCGTTGTGCTCGGGGCACCGGCGAGGGAGCAAGGAGGGAAGGATAGCGGGCGGTGTTGTACTCTGGCACCAACTGCGTACTGAGCGACGGCACGCGGTCGCGCAGGCCGTATCTTGAAAGCGATCTGCGTTGGGGGCAGAGTCTAGGCAGTGTAGGTGTGTTGGCAGCTCGTAGGTTTGTGCGTGCTGTGTGTTCTCGGCGCTCAATTTGCATTGAAGCGATAGACAACAGCACGAAGGTCACTTCACTCGCTTCTGCAGCGGCACTTCCTCATGCCAGCGTTTGACAGCGCGTGTCCGCACTCATCGAGTGTGATGTGTTCATTCATGTTTGCCTGTGGGCACTGACACCATGCTTGTTAATATAGTTAATGAGCGAATGTTTACAAGTTTATACTGACGATAAAACTACTGTCCTTACTTTGTATAGCTGTCTACTAATTTGGTATCGCAATTGATGCTTCGGCTTTTGGGCGAAACTACGACTTTTTTTGACACATAAGAATTAAAATAATATTGTGTGCAGTTAAACACTACTCTTACTTCTCAATATTTCTTCTTTCTCGGCTGTTGCGTTTCCCAGCTCTCACATTTTTTTTTGTTACGGTCCCCTGAAAAACGTATCAGCGGGGTTCTACTGTAGTAAATCCTTTGTTTTCATGAAATAATTTGTTAGTCAGTGCTTGTCCTATCCCATACTCTGTTTATCTTTACATTGTTTTTATACAAACTATAATGAACATTAAGTTATTGCCGGATTTTTTATGTTGCTTATATGGAGGCTTGTTGCCCTTGCTTCTGTTTCAGGAGTCACAATTGGAACACCCTTTTCTTAGGAGCCAACGCCCTTGCGGATGTCATGGCTGAACGTTATGCCACCTCTAAGCAAGAATTGCTTGGCACGGTAAGAGTCGTGCGCAGTGCTAAGTATCATTCAGTTTTGAGGGCTATAAGTTTTGGAACTCTGCCTATGCTTTTCTGTGACACAAATTTATACATATCAGAATTGTAAAGGTTCCGGCTTGTTGTGGCTGTGGCTTGTTGTGTTGTGGCTTTATTGTCACTGTTCTGTTTTGCCACCAAGGAACATGGAAGAAAAAAAAAAACAATTTTAACTGTATGAGTAAATTGCCCTTCTACAATACCGAAAAAAAAAAACAGCAAAAAAAAACACACACACACACACAAACACTCTTACTGCCAGGGGAGGCATGGTAAGCCAGAAAGAGACGCAAAAATGATGAAAAATGACTGGTGACCTCCTAAAGGACAGTTGATACATTATCAGCAAGGGACTGTTGAGAAGCAGTTTACAGATGAAGTCTCTGATCAGTTTGAAGACCTATTCTTTTATATTCCTACATTTATGTCACTGCTGTTTTGTGATCATCCAGCAACGGTGTTTCCCGTTCTGCCAATCTGCAGGAAACGGGTGAGAGCGTGGCTGTGCGCATGGCCTTGGGTGAAACCCAAGTGGTGGCTGAGACGCGAGAGTTCCTTGAGAGCAATGGCGTTGTGCTGGACGCGTTCAGCCGGCCAGCCACGGAGCGCAGCAAGACAGTTATTCTAGTCAAGAACCTCCCAGCCAAGACGCCACCCAAAGACCTCCACAACGTCTTCGGAAAGTGAGTTTGCTTGTCATTTTTTTAGAGTGTTAAACTGTAACTTCTTTCGTTCTGGTTTTTGTTTCGGTTTCGCTGAAATCGGTTCAGTTTCGGTTCAACTCCGGAACGAAAGAATAATGGTTCGAACTGGTTTGAACCGTCGGGTTCATTTGCATAACCGAAGAATAATTACAGGAATACAGCACAAATTTATTTTGTACAAAAACTGTACGCCTCTTGTTTGTTCTTCAAGCTGCGCATAGTTTCAAAAGAATTGTGCAGATCCAACACCAATGCTGGAATCTATGTGAAGCAAAGCTTTAGTTGGAGAGAGAGGAGAAAATATTGCAGAAATGATGAGAGTTCTGGAGAACAGACATATGGGCAACTTGGTTAAGGTTCATCTTAACGCCCGTCCTGTCAGCTTTTTTCCTGTCCTTGTGTCTTTTGCGCTGTTCTCCAGCTTGCTACTCTGCTCACGGGGAAAGGGAAGAGGAGAAAAATAAGGGATTGAGGAGTAATGGTGAAGACAGGCAGTAGGATGCGATTATGTACATTGTCACGGTGCGTTGAAGCCTGGTACGTTCGCTTGAGCAGGCAGAATGAACACATGGACGCAAGGTGCAGCACACACTCAACATTCATTCAATAAGGAGTTTAAAGAGCAGTAACAATGTTAAAATCCAACACTCATTGTACACGGAATGCGTCCTCCCTAGCTATGTTTTACGATCGCACTACCACGTTAACCACCGTCTGTGGGGCGATTGTTTATACGCTAGTGTCGGGGCGCTTACAGTACCGGTTATGTCCGTCGCGAATGTCGTTGCCACCCAGTCTATGGTCCGTCGTCGCAATCCGGTCGTCGTCAGTCGTCGCTGGTGTCCGGCGTCACCGATGCCCTGGCTGACGCTGAGGAGCTGTCGCGCTCCGGCAGAGCGGGACTTGTGCCGGCTGGTGGTCCTGGTACGCACCGGCCCAGGTTAGATCCCTAGACGGGACGGTGACTTGCTGCAGCCAGCCTTCGCGCGTCCACGTTCAGCGGCGTGAACGCTGACGTGTCCTGAAGGGTAGGTCCGGGCCAGCGGTAGTTCCTGAGGCGGCAGTCAGCTGCTCGCCGAGCCTGGTACTCGGGCAAGACGTCGCTGGACCGCCTAGGTACTGGGGCAGGAACTAGAGTGGCGTTCTGCGGCAGTCTTCTGGAACACTGTGCCCCGGCCACCACGTCCTTCTATGCACGTTCCCCTTCTCCAAGATGACGTCTCCATGTGCCCGCTTCACTTCTTCCTTTTTTTAAATCTCCTCTTGTGTGCCTTTGATCGTATTATCACTTTCTATTCTTCTTTCTTTGTTTGCGCTTGTCACTCCTTACTTACATGCTCTTGCTCAAAGGGCCCGTTCACAGCCTTGAATCTAGGCCTGTGTCAAATAATCTAAGAGAGTCTTGATGGTACGCCTCATTGATTTGTCCACTCAATGGCCCCATTACATTTTTTCACTAAACGGCCTGTAGTTAATTGATGCTAAGGAAGAGATCAATGGGCCTGCCATTCAAAGCCATACTGGGAACAAGCAACAAGTATACGCGCTCAACTGTTTCAGGTGCTTTGCATGCATCACAGCCTGGCGAGTCCACACGTCTGCCCCCTGACACAATACGCCGGAAACACTACTAACAGGGCTGCTACTTACTTTTAAAATCATAGGAAGATGGTGTGTACTATTTACAAATGAGGTAGCATGGTGGGGCCACAAGTGCAGGCAATGCATGGATGAAAAGCTCCTGGAAGGGTGGACAAGCTAAACCGAAAGCCGTGTTTTTTTTCTTTCAGTTTTGCTCTGGAGTGAAAAAAATCGTAATGTTCCAGTTCAGTTGCAGTCTGAGCAAAGAGAGAGGTTTTTTTAAAATAATTTTCGGTTTTCGGTTAAGCTCCGGTTCGATACCCTGATCATGATTTTTTTTAAATCTTATAACGTCAAATTTTCTACCTTGGGTCTTACATTGCATGTTAAACCACATGCATCCTGTACCAAGCTGGCAAAATGTGAGTGCATTCAGCGCGGTAGGAAATTTGTATCCAGATTTTTTATGTTGCAGTTGAACTGCATTGCAGTCTAGCAACACTGATGAATGACAAAATCAAGTGCGTTATTATGCAGAACATAGAGTTAGCAACCTAACTATGGAGGAAAAGCTGAGCGAAAAAAGTGTCAACATGCAAAGGCATCGCCGTGTTGCTACGGCTCATTTTGTGAGGCTAGAGACATTCAAAATGTTATGCAAAACCAAGCATTAACGGGAAACATGTACGTATGACAACGTGAAAAGTTCATGCTATTTAGAAAAATTTTATGTAAAATTTACCGTCCCTCAGATTACGCCTGCCATACTGAGGGAGGCTCGGGATCGGGGTGACTGCGCCTGCACAGGATAGCAACATGGCGGGCACCCTTGCGGTTGCCAATTTCACTGCATAGGCGCCATGGGGAGCTTTTCCTCGAGAGTTGTTAACTTTATGCTGCAGGGCCAATGTGTACAGATATGTGTGGTTTCATTTTCATGTGTGTGTCTTGGCAGTCAGCAGGAAGTACTTTCTGCAGGCATTCTCTGGTTCTGGCTGATTTTCTTGCACGAGTGAATGAATTTTGGGCATAATGCCAAGACCATGCCCATGCTGCGCCATTAAGTACCAGAAAAGGGGAGATTCAAGAAACAAGGAGATTCCGGCATGCTGTGCATGAGTTTTTGGAATTTGAAAAAAAAAAAAAAGGATTCAGTGCAGGACGACACAGTGGTGGTCCCACACTATTTGACGTGCAAATTGGCAGTCGCTGTCAATGGGATGGGCTTAGAAGTAGTGGCTTCAAACGGAAGTTTTGGGTTACAATGTGCGTGATGAACTTAGTGTTTTTATTATTATATTATTATTATATTTTAACCCCTCTACTCTAAGTTATCAAGCTAAACTGAGAATAGTTAAATGACCATGGGTCATGTCCCTGCTAAGAAAGTATGCCTTCATTCAGGGAGTATTGTTTTTGTCATGTCTCTGAGGCTACCAGGTGGGATTCAAATGCTTGGTGGGATAGGAAGGTGGAAAGGCAGCAGCGAGGATTTCGGAGCAAGTAAGGCGAGACTGGAATTCAAGCACAATTGCTGATGTGAGCCAATGGCAGCAGGAGAGAAATGATAAAGGTGAACTGAGATATCATAAATGAGTAAATGAGGGGCAGCTCAAATGCACGTAGGCAAGAAGTGGGCAACTGGTTTGATGGAGTGATGTGGAATTGGTCTAGCTTCACTTGCTCGTGTTTTGATGGTAATCTGGGAAATATGAGAAAGTCTCAGAATTTATTTTCATTCATGCGCCATTATCGCATCAGTCCTGAATGTAATACTGTATAGTGTTGAACGAGGCATCTCTGACCTGCACCTTTCGAGACCTGCTTTCCCGAGATTCATTACACCATGCTTCTCCAGTAGTCAGCTGGTTTACCAACTTAGTCTACATTGTACTAGAAGAATGACTCTGGCAGGAACGCTGTATGTGGGCACATGCTCCATGCTGTGTTGTATGTAAGGCATGTTTGTTCTGAGCAGTGCATGCCTGGGGATCTTTGAGTCTCTCAGAAAGGGTGCATATAGCGTTTTGGCTCAAGGCTGTCACTCTGTGTGCAGGTTTGGTATCCTGACCAGAGTGGTCCTCCCACCTTGGGGAGTAACAGCTCTGATCGAGTTCCAGGATCCCACCGAAGCACGGGCTGCATTTCGGCGGCTCGCTTACTCCAAGGTGACTGACCTTCAGACTCGTTGCTTTCGAGTGCACCTTATTGCATCAGGATATATGGTAGCCTTTTAGTCCTGCTTGTGATTTGTTGCTGGGGTGTGCCCATACCTTTGTATTGGCTGTAGGCTCTGATGTGTCACCCTGTGAGAGTGTCTTTCTGGTTTGCACATATATGAGCTTAGCTTAAGTGCGACACTTAGTGCTACGATGATGTGTTATTTATGTTCTGGTTTCAGTTCAAGCATGTACCCCTGTACCTGGAATGGGCACCCACTGGTGTGTTTTCTACTGAGAAGAAGAGTGCAGACACATCAAAGGCCAAGGTGTGTGGACAAAGTGCATTAATGTTGAGAGCTGCATACCTATATGCTCTTAGGCCACAAGACTGCATGACCGTGGCCAGAATTTGTGCGAGTTAGCTTTACCTTAAAACTTTGTGCTCACAATACAGGAGCGAACAAGGCAAGGTGCATGCTCTTCTTCACTCCCTTGTGGTCTCTGTTCACGCTTTATAGGTTTCTAAGCACAAACCTACTATTCCAATAGTGTGGGCTGATACTTACAGTGCTCCCACTCCTGCGCCAAATGTGTCAAATTGCGCCCTACGAGATTTCTTGCGCCATCCTGATAAAAATAGACAATTTTGCGCCGAAGTGCGACAAAATTAACCCCTGCGCATTACGTGTGTGGCCGCAGTGGCCCGCAGACGTGCGTAGCGCGCATGACTGAAGCGGCTTCATAAATAGAACGGTGACCGCGATAATTTGGGCTCAATGGGGACTGCCGAAAAGTCCAAATTGGGAGTCATAAATATCCAAATTCACCAGAAAATAACTGAATATATTCCGCCAGTGGCTAAAAAAGCCATTATTCTCAGCTGGCCACTTTTGTGGATACGTTCACTTTCGCGGGATTTCGCGTCACTAGCGTCAGCTTCGGCATACTTGGTAGCGTGCCAGGAACGCTATCATCCTTCGACGTGTCCAGTGCTAGTCGCAAAAGTGAAAGCACCCCTGGACAGGGATCGTTCAAAAATAAAGCCGAAGTTTGTCAACACCGTGCTGCGCGCACGTACGCTTGCTTACGATCTCGTCAGTCCGTATCTGTACCACTGTTATGCTGTCGCCACAAAAAGACGAAAGTACAATTCATGCATGCACCAAATCTTCAACCTTTGGCAACAGGACCACGATTTTGTAGAGATGCCTTTTCCGCTGCCACTCCTTGTGCTTCGTCAGTGGTATAAGAGCGGCGCTCCACCTGCGTTATATGGTATCAGCCAGCAGATAACGTTGGATGATAAGGGTGGCATATAGAATCGAGCGGAATGCATCGCTGCAAAATCGCCACGCAGGAGTCGACCACGCTATCATAGCCGAATGACGGCGGTTTTCTCTTTTCTTTTTAAAAAAGTCACTGTCTTCATCGGCGGAGATATTGAGGGTGTAGTCGGCGCCGCTTAAACAACTGAAGTCGCCGTGATCATGTCGCGAGTTAACACGTCAATGAATAAACGCAGGGCGCGCGGAGCTAACCTGAATGCACTCCCGAATGGCTTGCCGGAATTCGCTTTCCCAATGGTTTGGGCGCGGTCGGTGCTGGATTAACTAGGCTTCATAAGTTTCGGTTTCCAGGAAGTGTCGGCAACATGGCCGACCACCATGCTGTGGCGATGCCAGCGACGTATCAACGCCAAAATATTGCTATTTCCGCTCAACTCGGTGGTCAAGTTAGAACGGAGTCGTGCAGATGGAGTCTGAATTATATAGAATGGCGTACCTTAAGGTGTCTGAAATCTCAGTCGTACTTGTACTTCAAATTTATGAGCCAGTGCTGGCATCGGACTACCTCAAGGTAGTCCGAATAATCGAGCTTGTTTGAATTTCTGGTGTCGAAATAATCGGTCGACGCCAGTTGTGAATCGGCCAGTTGCTGAACAGAAGCTTCAGCATTACGAGGAAAAATAGACCGTTGAAAAGTACCTGGGTGTCGTCTGAAGCAATGACTGAGCATTATGAGGGGCTCATCAAATCTTGCCTCGCTCAGAAAAGCATTGATGACATTGAGTCTGGCCAGGTGTTTCTGACTGATGCTAGAGCCTTGCTGAAAACATATCAAAGTGTCAGCTGTCAATGAAAAAATCATACAATGTAAAAGGCAACATCTGAGCAGCTTCACTCAACTTGAAATAAACTAATTACAGCACACTGTGTGAACAGATTTGTTGCCTTCATTTAAATTAAAGGGAAACTCATGTATTTAGAGGCAGAGCAACATTGTTTTACAGCAAGGAAATACTTTCTGGAATAATGCTTGTCAATTTTAAGTGTTTGAAATAGCTTAGGACGTGTCCAGCAGCTGGCATTTATTAGCTCCAAAGTTCTCCAAAATCTGAATCTGGTTGCTCCAAACTGCTCCAAAATTAAGATTTTGCTGCTCCAAAAATTGCTCCAAATCTCAGGTCGTCAGTGCATAGCCTCCTTGATAAACTGTGTGCCTGTCAAACGGCGCTCAAGCGGCCGTCGCTTTTCCCTCTCCCTATTGGTCGTTTTCACCAAGAGATGGCGCCACCAACGTAGACTAGCTCCTGACTCCTGCCGCATGCCCGCGTCTCCGTCTCTACGTTACCTCCGCTGGGATCACAAGTCAGGTGCATTGCTTTTGTCGGTTTTTGTCGTGCAGCATGGTCCACATATTTTAAACCTTCTTGGTGCTGTGATCTTCGACCTGAGCTTAACGCTGAGCGACCGTGATTGCACGATGCTCTTGACATGCAATCACGTGAAAAAAAAAAATGCGAACAATGCAAAAAAAAAAAGATTCGAAGAGGTCACGCAGGTTCCCAGACATTGTACTGTGTACGGGTGGATATGCTTAACTTTGAGCAAAGCATATAGTGACAAAGCATATAGTGACAGAAAAGCACTCGGGATTTTGTATGTCCGAACTATATGCATCTCGGGTTTTTCTATGTCTGAGCTGCATGCATCGTTCAACAAAGCGTCTGAAATAAAATATTTGCTCGCATCTTGCTTATTCAAGGCATGCAGCGCTTTTTCTTGGTCCTTAAATATTTGTTTCTATTTTTCCTGGTTGCCAAGGCACACGGACATGGTAGAAGGTGCAAAGCTTTCTGGGTATGAATATTCACGTCGGCCAAAGCGCTCATCTGATGCAAAAGAACGCGGGGAAAACTTATCCTGAAATTCGTAAAATAGTACTATGCTACTTACGTACGCCGAGGCCCGAAGGAAGGCGCAATCTCAATCTTTATTTCGCATTCATTCATTTAGAAAAATGAACGCTGGGACAAGAACTAAAAGCTGCTTGCTTGACAAGGTTCTTGCCGCTATTCATGACAACGGGGACATAATAAAATAAAGTTTGTACACTTTAGTATGTGCAGTGTACAATGAATGACAGAGTATAGGTGAAAATGTGTAAGGTGATATGTATAATCAGTGTTGCAAAGCGGTGTATTTAGTCAGCACAAATGGCATGTATGGATATACAGTATATAAGAGACATACATCATTATTTTCATTTGCTGAAGGTAAAAAGTTTATCGTATTACATTCCATTGACATACGGAAACACAGACAGAAAATAAAGGTGTCTATAAATGTCTTGCAGGTAACATCCTATGTGTGAAAATGTTACACATAGTTAAAAAAAGTAAAAGAAATTTTTGTTGAGATAGAGATTTCTAATTTCATACAAGTACTAGTATTCTAGCTTGTATGTTATTGAAATGCAAAAACACTTAAAAGGAAGTAAGTAGTGACTTCCCATAGCCAAACATATTTTATGAAGATAATTACTCAGTTTGAATTAGGAAGTCTAGTATTGTTTCCCTAGTAATGTCAGTTATCTCAACACCGTTTTCACGTAGTTTATTTAATGACGCTGAGATGCGATTGGGATGGGACGCTCACTATAAAATGAAGGAAGAAGAAAAATAGAAGAAGGACGGCTCGCTATAGAGCAGCTTCACTAGCAGTTTTTGACAAGATATAGCTGCAAGAATGCTTGCCGACTTCCGTATTTTCTGCACTTTACTACGGTAACTAATGGCGTATTAACCGCAATGACCAACTCGCATTTTTTTGGGTTTTTTTTTTCTACCTGCGAAGTGCAGTCCGCTTTGACGCTACAGTTGCTGCAAGCGTGCTCGCACTTTCACAGACTGCATTTGAGACACTACTATAGTGCTCTACAGCGTTATAGACAAGGCTATGGTCACCCAGTGGATCGTTGTTCCACCATCGCAGCAAGTTAAAGCAGCCGGCATCCTGCCGCCGCGCAGACGGGATCGAGTCGTGGCGGCACGCTATGTCAGTGGCGCCCTCAGTGAAATGAGCGGCGACAATTGGCAACTCTGCCGATGGCGCCTCCCTATTGTTGTCTCGGCGTCTTGACAGGCACAGAGTTTATGGAGGAGGCTATGGTCAGAAGGCACCACTGTACTTATGTTTTGTTCCTGTGGGCTTGCCACTGTGGCAATTGTGAAGCCCTTTTATATAAATAGCAGGAGTGAAGGCTACATGAGTTTGATTCCCCCCAGGACTAATATCATGTTTCCTTCACCATTTAATCATGTGACTGGTGTTGGCTGTGTTCAGTTAAGAACGTCGGTGCATGTCCGCCAACCCTTTTTAATTTTGCCGAAAAAAAAAATATTTTGCTGGACCGAGTCTCCAGGACTACAAAACCATTGTTAATGTAGCGGAAAAAAAAAATGGTGGATTCACCAACAAAAATTTCAAAAGATTCCACTGATCTGGAACCGTTTTTTGTGAATTGCGCAAAAATGGGATTTCGATGTGATCCTAGAAAAAGAATATTGTAGGTGTGGGTCTGAAAAACTTTCCTGGCATAATATGAACATTGTGCGTTGACAAAATGTTGTTAGCTTAAAGTGTTGGTGCTGTCATTTTAAGAAGAAAAATGGAAAATATGGCACATTGTTGAATAATGCTCAAAGCTAAAATTTTTTTCCTTCATGTGTATACCAGTCAGAATTTAGAAATTTTCCCAGAATGTTGCCACACATTAGATAAACAAGTGTGCTAAATACAATTGCCGAGATTGACGTCAAATTAAAAGTAGTCAGCAGACTTGCACCAACATTCTTAACTGAACAGAGCCTGTTTGCTTTACTCTTTTTGGACTTCAGTTGACATTATAATACTTGTTTGTCTTATTTTGTACATACATGTCCGCCCCCCCCCCCCCAACTTATGTAATGCCTTTGCAGCCTTTAAGTGTATAATATATAAATGATGATGAGGTTATCAACGGAACCAGTCGACACATGGCACTGTAAGAGCATGTCAGACTGCAGGATATTTTTCTCACATGGAAGAAGAGGAGCTAGTGCGGTGTAAGAGGGTGTAGACGGTTGTGTCCTTTTGGTCGTAACGTGCTTCCCAGCTCCTGCAAGCACGTTGTGGGGTGCAAGTTGCGGTGCACATTGCTCATAGTGTGGCTCAAGTTGACTGGTCGTAACGTTGGTCCAGGTGGATGGGAAGGCAGAAGCTGCAGAGCAGAAGCATGCTCAGCAACCTGAGGAGGAAGCGGAAGCAGAGGAGGAAGAAACGCCACCGGAGCCAGACACAACCCTGTTTGTCAAGAACCTCAACTTCTCCACCACCGAGCAGACTGTCCGAGAGGCAAGTGTCCTTGCTCACTTAAGCTACGTTTTCTTCTGGTCATTGCTCATCCCGATTGATTTCTAGACTAGTGGGCGCACATAAATTGGAATTCATAAGTCGATTTATGCTTTAGAAGTTTATAAATTCAAGCTTTTATTATTGAGCCCTGCAACCAGCAAGATAAACATCTGGTAAGATAAGGCTTGCAAATATTTTCTTTATTCTTCTTCTTTGGCTTTATGTGTCTAGTATGAACGCCAAACCAGACTTCAAATCATTGAAAAACAAAATTGCTAAAATAAGGATAGTGCAGAGCACCAAGAATTGGTATTTACCTGCCACTTTTAGGTGGAGAAATTTGTAAAATTAATGTATTTGGCACATTCAGTAGCATGTAAACACATCAATCGAAACCCATGATAAGAAAATCCCAAAGCAACGAAATTGTCGCGACAATGAAATAGTTTTGTTTTTTCAGTGAACGCCCATATGATTCAATGCATTTTGTACCTCTCGACAACGAAATGTCGCTGAATTGCAATACTGCATCAACGAAATTTGCCAGAATGTTACCCCGTGTATTATCTACTCGCGCAAGACTAGCAGACTCAAAAAGTGCTTGCACTTCAATTGCGTAAAATACCGCCACATTACGTTTACATGGGCATGGACATTTTCATTTACAAGAACAGCCAAGCGCTGGAAGAGATCGCGTGCGCCGAAAACACATCATGGCCGCCATCTTGTTTGTTAATCGCCAGTTTCAAATGGCTCGGTCGCATGTCTCCAACGACATGTGGCAACGGCTTTTGCGTACCTAGTGCAGTGAATAATCTGCGGCTCGGTGAGAAAAGTGCAGCGCAGACAAAGAAATCCGCGTCCCATCGACGTCTACTTGTTTATGGCACTTGAGATGGCAGCCTGAGCATGGGCTGCCACGCATCCGGCCTGGATTGTGCGATCGTCCAAGAATATGCGTCCCTTGCTTCAAGAACGCTAGTTTTGGTGCCACACAACAGGCATCATGTGCAGATTCGGTGTCTCCGGATGTAGATTTGTGCAAAGGGAGCATATTCTCAGTTGATTGTTTTCGAGGATACGAGGTATGATCACTTTCATGCTCGACACCATAGGTGTCGGCTTCTAGGGATGGCAGCGTGCACTGGAGGAACGCTGTTGCTCCTCCATCCGGTGCCGAGTTAACAAGTTCTCATGGAAGTGATCGTATCTCCGAAAGTGTGATCACCCAAGAATACCGCTGCATAGCAGTGCCACCTTCGCTGATAGAGGCATGGGGCGCACTTTGTCCTGTCGGCAATGCGGTTGGTTCTATAGCCTCGAGCAAGGCTTGCAATTGCATTGCAATTTCATTGCAGGCTAATGAAATTATGAGAGGAAAGTTTCATTTTGGGACGTGTTTCCTATCTGTGCTGTCTCATTTCGCAACAACAAAATTATTGCAAACGTGAATTTTTTTACTTTCACTGCTGATTTCGTCTGCACGCAGCCTTTCACCTGACATGATTTCTTCCGTCTTGGATAATTGAAGTCTTTCCACTGAGATTGCTGCTGCTTTGATTCAGGGTCATAGTTGTACAGCCATTTTATTGCCAGTAATTATCTTAGAAATAAAGTGCTCATCATTCTGTAAAAGTTCTTTCAGTTCCATGCACACACTTGATGCTCTTTTTGTTCAGTAGTGAGGAGGATTGGAGGAGGAATTTTTCTGCGATGTAGCACATTCCTAATTATTTGTCAGAATTTGGTGGCGGGTTTCACATGACAACTGAAAGGCTTCAGAAAGCTTGTGGATGATCGTGTGGTAGCCTTCATAAATATTTTCATGAACTTCGACCACATTTGTGTCAGTTATAGTACCAGTTCTAGGTCATCAAGGGCAGTCGTGATCACCTTCCTTGGATATTCTGTCTTTCTTGAATTCGTTCGAGCACTCTTTAACTTTTGCTGTGGCCCATGGCTTATCTCCAAATGCTTAATTTAGCATTTCGTGGGTCCTTGCCATCTTTCTCGGTGGTAAACAAAGATTCACCCAAGTTTTAATTTTTTCCCAGCACCCTCATCGAGACCAATACAAAATGCCATCAACATACCATTATACGAAAGTCCTTGTTGTGAGTAGATACTGTTACCACCACAAAATGAACATCCAGATTAGCTCATTACTCGTTACTGATACTAGAGGAGCCACCCAGCAGTGGAGCAGTGTATCACTCTCTGTGAAAGCTGTACAATATGTTCCCAAAAACGTTTGGATCGGCCCTCATAAATCTGCTGGAGCAATAGAACTTCAAGAGGCATCTTAGGTGCAGCAGCATTTTTCAGGTTACTGCCCATTGCTGTGCTTGCAACGTGTTTCTTTTCTCTTAATGCAGCATTTCGAGCAGTGTGGCCCTGTTCACGAAGTCACCATTGCAAAGAAGAAGGACACCAAAAATCCAGGTAAGGAACTTGCGAATTTCCTAGTCCGCAAGTTTGTGTGTGCTGCACCTGCATTAATTTTAAGATTTCTTAGGTAAGAAGTAAGTGGGCTTATAAAAAAAGGTAAGGGTGTGTGAATGCCGAATAGTATATTTTGAATCAAATATCGAATAGAATCAAGAAAAAGAAAACCGAATATTGAATCCGTTATCGAATCGAACATTGAATATCTAAAAAATTTACGTAAACTTTTATGCTTACAACTTTTGTGCAAAAATCACAGTGCTGCACATGGTGAGGATGCTGCTCACATTACATAACAAGAATCTTGCTAGCTATCAGTAACTTAGTTAGGAATCGAGATGTATAGTATGGTCTACTGTTATAACGACAACACCAAATTACTATGTCAGCACTGTTAACTTGGTTTGTATACAAAGGTCTGGAAATTATTTTTTATCAGTGGAATGTCTGCCGAATAGAATCACATGCTTTATGTATTTCTCTCTGAAGTTGAAGAAATAGCAAAGTTGTCCTAAATACCAATGGGGTTTTAAGTTTAATAGTGGGCCATCAAATTATTCGGGCGTTCACTATTCGATTCGAAATCAAGTATTTGCATGCTCCGGCCTTTTAGTGCTTCCAAGAGGAATTGCATTTGATACTTTTATTTTATTCATTTTTTTTTTGTTACCATGAAATGTTTCATTATAGTGGTGTCTAACTGTAATGAGAAAATGTGCAAGGCTTTTTACAAGACTTCAGAGTATTTCAAATGCAATAAGCATTCATAGGAAATTGAAATTGTATGTCAGTGTTGTTTTAGTCATGACTCTGAATGAGACGTGGCCTTCACATTACCATACATGTCCTTTGCTTGCTGTAAAATGAAGAACCCTGTTCTATAATGCCTTAATATGGACATGTCATTCTTCATGCTGTTTCCAGAAGCCGTGTCGCTCCTAGTGGAATGAACATTAGTAATGTACACGACAGTCTCCACAACTTGGGCCTTTGTGTACACATTATCGAAGTGTTCTCGGGTGTCTTGCGATGATGAGCCAAGCTAATGGGGTCTTGCAGATGCTGCCATGTGTGAGATATTTCGACGACGTATACCCAGAGCCATTTTTTAAGTGTGGCCCTCAGGCAAGCTGTGTGTGTCCCTACTCTCTCTTGCAGGCCAGCTTCTGTCCATGGGCTACGGCTTTGTGCAGTTCAAGCAGCGGCAGGCAGCAAAGCAGGCCCTCAAGCAGCTGCAACACTCCAAGCTGGACGGACATGCTCTCGAGCTCAAGATGTCCACGAGGGCCACCACCAAAGAGTGAGTGCCTGCGATGTTCACGCTCGGGCCTTGCCTGAATACCAACACCATTCATGGTCAATCTGCTCAATGCTGTCACAAGGCAGAGCAGTGTGCAGGCAGAATCAAACCATTAGCCAAAAAGAAGAATGAGAGAAATGGGAACCATTTTTGGGGTGAACATGCCTTGTCCCTTCAAGGCAAAGCTGTAATTAGGTGACAATAGCAGGGTGCATGACCAATGATATTCAAATTGAACTTCAGCTCTCA
This sequence comes from Dermacentor silvarum, assembly GCF_013339745.2. Classification (NCBI taxonomy): domain Eukaryota; kingdom Metazoa; phylum Arthropoda; class Arachnida; order Ixodida; family Ixodidae; genus Dermacentor; species Dermacentor silvarum. Next base: position 86,212,568 of record NC_051156.1, read on the forward strand.
TGTCCTTCCACTCTGCATACCTCTGTACTACCACGTGCACCATTCATCATATAGTCAACTCGTTTCGTCTGTCCAGGTTGATGGCTGATGGGACAGACGAAACAGGTTGAATTACAGTATAGACCACGTATAACGTAACCGCTTATAGTGCAGGACCGGATATAGTGCGGTCTTTTCAGACTCCCGTTAATTTTCCCGTAGCACTCCATGTATACACGTATCGCTTATAGTGCAGTTTCGGGAAACGAAATACTGGTTACAGTGCGGCGGCTACCTGGGAGTACGGAAGTCAGCGGAGACGGCTAACGCTCCCCTCAAACGGGCGCCCCAAGGAGTGCTCGAGGAAGAAAGAGAGACGAAGTGGAGGAGAAGGGCACGTGGTGCGAACGAACAGCCAGTGAGGCTGAAACCAGAATCTTGAGTGCGAGTCATGAAATATCACGGCGCGCATAGCGAGCGAGGGCCACGAAACTGCCAACGCCAGCCAACGCTCGCTTCACGATAACAGCAGTAAAAGAAACTTCAGGGAGTGGGCGGCGCCGGCACGGCACGGGGAAGGGCGCATGCAGAGACCGTGGAATGTGAGGGAGGAGGGCGGCAGGGAAGCGGATTTCGCCTCGGCAACTCCGCCACTTCGGTGGCTCCCCTCGCACTCCCTCGTAGCTCCCTCACTTTTGACCGTCACCGTGCGTGCCCGCCGCCGTGCAGGCGCCGGCGCTCCAGCCGGCCTGGCGCCAGCTCCCCGAAGTTTCGTTTTCTATCGTTATTGGGAAGCGGGCGTTTGCCGGCGTGGGCAGTTTCGTTGGTTGACCTGGGACAGGGCCGCTGCTTACCTCTGCACCGTAGCCACAGCGTGCGAGGTCAACACGTGACTAGAAAGTAGAGGAAGCATAAAGGAGAAAGAAGGGTTCACTGCCGTTTTCTACACGTGGCTACGGTAGCGTGGCTGAGACGTCGGCACGTACACGCATGTTCCGGCGCAACGCAGAATCGGCAACCTTGTCATTTGAGAGCAGGTGAAATTTCCTCCACGTTTTTTTTTTCTTTCTTTTTTTGTTTTGTTCGCACGAGACATTGAGGGGTCTTTCCTAAGCTTTTACTCTAAGGCGGTGCCGGAGCAATGCCGGTCGGAGGCGCCACGGCGTGAATTATTTCGAATTAATGAGATTTGACTGTAAATTGAATGCAAACGTTCTAGCTGCATTCCTTGACTGTCGCATACGCATGGCGGCTCGGTGCACATGTTTCGCATATGTGCGGGCCTTGAAAATTGTTGCTTTGGTTATAGTGGGGTACCGCTTATACTAAGGATACTCGCGACTCCGGCGACTTACGCTATAAGCGGTCTACACTGTAGACCACTTATAACGTAACCGCTTATAGTGCAGGACCGGATATAGTGCGGTCTTTTCAGACTCCCGTTAATTTTCCCATAGCACTCCATGTATACACGTGCCGCTTATAGTGCAGTTTCGGGAAACGAAATACCGGTTACAGTGCGGCCGCTGCCTGGGAATACGGAAGTCAGCGGAGACGGCTAACGCTCCCCTCAATCGGGCACCCCAAGGAGTGCTCGAGGAAGAAAGAGAGACGAAGTGGAGGAGAAGGGCATGTGGTGCGAACGAACAGCCAGTGAGGCTGAAAGCATAATCTTGAGTGTGAGTCATGAAATATCACAGCGCGCATAGCGAGCATGCGCCACAAAACTGCCATCGCCGGCCAACGCTCGCTTCACGATAACGGCAGTAAGCGAAACTTCAGGGAGCGGGCGGCGCCGGCACATCACGGCAAAGGGGGCACGTGGAGACCGTGGATTGTGAGGGAGGAGGGGGATGCGGATTTCGCCTCGGCAACTCTGCCGCTTCGGTGGCTGCCCTCGCCCTCCCTCGTAGCTCCCTCACTTTCGACTGCCACCACGCGCGCCCGCCGGCGTGCAGGCGCCGCCGCTCCAGCCGGCCCGGCGCCAGCTCCCCGAAGTTCCGTTTTCAGCCGTTATCGGGAAGTGGGCATTTGCCGGCGTGGGCAGTTTCGTTGGCCGGCCTGGGACCGTGCCGCTGCTTCCCTCTGCGCCGTAGCCGCAGCGTGCAAGGTCAACACGTGACTAGAAAGTAGAGGAAGCATAAAGGAGAAAGAAGGGTTCACTGCCGTTTTCTACACGTGGCTACGGTAGCGTGGCTGAGACGGCACGTACACGCATGTTCCGGGGCAACGCAGAATCGGTGACCTAGCCATTTAACGGCACGAATTTCGGCGGCACGAGAATTCCGTTCGCTGCAGACGTCGGATTCCCCAAGTGTGAACGTGCCCTAAGAGAGGGTGAAATTTCCGCCGCATTTTTTTTTTTTTATTTCTTTTTTTGTTTCGTTCACGCGCAACATTGAGGGGTCTTTCCTAAGCTTTTACTGGTGCTGGAGCAATGCCGGTCGGAGGCGCCGCCGCGTGATTTGGTGCGAATTAACGGGATAATTGAATGCAAACGTAGCTGCATTCCTCGACTGTCGCATACGCGTGGCGGCTCGGTGCACATGTTTTGCATATGTGCGGGCCTTGAAAATTGTTGCTTTGGTTATAGTGCGGTACCGCTTACAGTGCGGATATTCGCGACTCCGGCGCCTTACGTTATAAGCGGTCTACACTGTATACAAGTGGCAGAGAAAACACCAAAGCAGACCACTGGTTTATTTGACAGTACAGTGAAATCCCGATAATTCGAAATCTCCTAATTCAAAGATTAACAGCATTGTACACACTTACACAGAGACATGTTCAGCAACAAAACTTCTACAGAGACTCAAGCACTTAAATTTCTGTAATGATAAAATAATTTTTGTGTAAAATTTTCAGTCTCTTTGTATTTAATTCGAGGCAGCGACTCCAGCAAATTCTATAATACCTTTGTCACAGGGGCACTTTTGATCACGATCGAGTGCAATTGAGACTGATTTTTTCTGCCCCAATTTGCTCTTCTGTGTGAGCTGCCGAAGTGCCCCGTGTGACTGGGTCCATGCACCCTGCAGCATAGCGCTAGAGTAAGTTGGTTATGTGCCACAGCTCTGCTTTCACTTGCTGTGTACCTAAATAACGAACAGGACAGTGCTACCTTTCACTGTTGTATTGTTACTGTTTTCAGTAAAGGAAAGGAGTTTCACAGTGGATGCAGAGTGCAGTTCAATTACCTTCACTGAAAGCTTTAAATAATGGGCTGCTACTTCACATTTTCGCGATCCCGAACTAAATCCTATTGACTTCCATGTAGTATGTTCCCATTCGATACGTTGACAGGGCAGAATTTGAAGATACAATGATTCATTATAAATTACGCACGTGCTGTTCAGCAGCAATGAACAAGTGCAGAAGCTGTCTACACAAGAAGAAGTGGCGTTATAATTGCATACAATACACAAAATGCAACACAGAACATAATGGATATATATATGTACCGTATTTACATGAATATATTGCACACCCTTTTTTCGAGAAAGTGGATGTGAAAATTGCCTGCGCATTACAATCAAATAGGAAACAAAAACTGCATTCTCGGTCAGAAACCGCAGCCTACTGTCACGCTTAGCGTCATCGACATCACAACACAGTGGCAGAGCACATTTTCTTGAAGGTTGCTGTGGGTTCATCTTGTTCTCAGTTATGATTGGTTTCAGAGATACTAGAGTAAAACCTCGTTAATTCTGATTTCACGGGACCGAAAAAAATGTCCGAATTAACCGAGTGTTGAATTATCAAGGGTATCCAGAAAACAATAAAGCTTGCTACGTCAACGTGCTTTTATTTAGGGAATGAGTGAGCAACTCCTGTTGCTATTTTGCACAAAAGCAGAGTGGAAGCTGAAATTCTCGTCATCTCGTGACTCATTGGCTCTCGCAGCGGCGATCGAGGCCTGGCGACTTTTGCAGTACGGCCACGGTGCGTGCCTTAATTTACGACACGCTTTGTACTATCACGATGTAGCCGGTACTCTTCAACCTCGACAGCTTTGCACCGAGTCAAAACGAAACAGGTGTTTGCCGCAACCGCTGCGGAGAAAACCGTGGCCACTATCGACGCGATTATGAACGGCGACTTTGCGGTGCTGAAGGCACGCATCGAGTCTGAACGAAACTACCATTCGCTGCAACAACTGTAAACGAAACTGCGGTCGCTATCTATGCTATCACCGATGGCGATTACGCAGTTTTTTAGGCCCGCTAGCTGCACAGAGTGCCATGAACGCTCTCAGTTGCATATTTCACAAGTCCAATGTAGTCACGTAAAATCTTGTGAAAGTGATAGCAGTGTATATCTCTAAAAGTGATTGCTCGAGAATACTGCCTTGTGTGCTTGGCATCTATCGCCAGTTAAACACAAGTGGCGATGACGGCGTATCTCTTTCATCTTAATTTGTTTTTAAATTTTACTGCACATCTTGTTTTTTTTTGTTTTTTTTTTCGTGCATCGTGAAGGTGTAGACATGCAATGTTTGCATGTTAAATTCAGGTTCACATTTATTTTCTTACATTAAGCCTTCTAAAATTGCGTATGTGTTAGATTCAGAGGCGTGTTAGAATCATGTAAATACAGTGCATACTGTACACGAATTTACACATACATACACACACATACAAACGTGCATCATATTAGGTCAGAAACCATGACCTTAAAACCGTTTTCATTTGTTTTAGCCCTGTGACACCAGTCACAGGCCTATGTGCAACCAGATACGCGTCAAAAATGAGACGGTGGTGAGTGGGCAATGAATGCGACAGTGCACCTAACCCCAAATTGACGTCTGGTGCAGGGATGTGGCGGCCGCCCAGCGCAAGAAGGTGACGGATCTGGGCAAGGAGGGCACCAAGATCCTGGTGCGCAACATCCCTTTCCAGGCCAACGAGAAGGAGGTGAAGGAGCTATTCAGGTAGGCATCCCACTTGCACGTCGGCGCAGTGTTTTCATTGAGGCTGTGTTCCATTACTCGCCATAGACAAAGTAGGTCAACGGCCATCTTAAGTCTCATTATAATTCTGATGAAGCAGTCAAAGAAGACAACTGCGTAGAGACAGCATCGAAGTCAAAAATAATGCAGGCTACTTTGCTGTCCAGACAAGATTTCCGATGTTGGCCAGGATTGACACGCACCCTCACTGTTAGCTATTATGTTGGTGGGGCTCTACAGTGCAGTCCACTTATAACTATATCGAGAAAAACGAGAAATCCGATCGTTATAACTGATCATCGCTATATCGGGACTGCCAAAAAAAAATTTCCGAATATACCTTTGCTGTCCCAAAAACGAAACTGCCACTTGCGATAAAAAACTTGATGTTAAAGTAGGCCGTGAAAAATAACTTTTATTTATACCTCTAAATAGCGTCTCATCATTAGGCACGCTGAAATAGAAATCTGCACTTGCTTTCGCGGAAGTTTCCGATTCACAACTGCCGTTTGCATCGCGTCCATCTGCTGTGCGAACACTGGCGGCTATAATTTAGCATGCATGAATTCAATGAGCGACTCGATCGACGATGTTGCACTTTCGTTGAACCTCGGGGTCGGTGTCAAAGACGGGCCGTTGTCAATCTCATCGTCACTGCTGCTGCTGTTGTCGTCGCCTCCGTCGCACAACGCCGCCGTCTGTCGCGACAACGATCGCTCTGTCATAGTTCTATTCGCAGAATGAGGCAGCACTATTTGCACTCAGAAGCTCCTCCATCGAAGCACCACCTATTTCATTGTCAGTAGCGACGTGCTCCCAGAGTTTGGACACCAGCATGTTGGTTTCGTCCATGGGGGTTTCATCGTGGCGCACGAAGCCTGCCTTTTCCGTTGATCGGCATGGACACTGCTTCTAGCCTTCATAATCGTAGCGCTCCCGGTTTTCATAATCATCGATATCATCCACTGCGCGAGCTCGTACTTCAAGTCTTGCAAAATTTGCAGCTTCGTCTCGAGTTTTGTGCTTTGTCAGCGCACCTCCCGCTGCTTCTGCGGTGCATTTCCGCGCTCGCTGAGAGAGGGAGATTGTAAAGGGAGCGTAGGCCATGCAGGCGCCGCTTGCTTATCGCTTTCTCCCCCCTCTTGGAAAATCAGTTTTGTCTCCAGGGGCACCCCTGTCGCTGCTTCCGTTGAGAGAGAGCGCGGCACGGAGCGCAGGTGCCCCTTGCCAGAGGAGGTAGGGATGGTAATATCGATGAACGATTAATCGATTAATCGACTAAAAGTACGCCGCAAAATGATTAATCGTCATCGATGTGTACCTTTAATTTAATCGGTTTAATCGATTAAAGCAGTTCGATTAATCGTTTTCCAGACAGTGACTAAAGTGGCGTGAAAATTTTGAAATCGTACTGTAGAATGCGGAGTACGAGCAACGACCGCGCGGCTGCGAAGACCGAGAGCGACTGTCGACTGTTTTCCCGAGTCATGTCAAGCTGGCCAAGCGCTTCCCCGCTTTACGCGCACGTCACACAGGCTGCCTGGGGCCCGGAGAGAGGCCGCCCCCGTGGAGGAAGAAATAAACTAGGCGAGAGCATTACGTGAGGCAGCTAGTCTTGGCAAGCGAACTCACCGTCAAGCGAACTCACCGTCACCGTTTTACTTCGCAGTAGGGTCAACACGTGACCCTGAGTGACATAACGTATTGGCCGATAATGTTTGGTTCGCAGCAGTTTCAAATCAGTGCGCACCCGTTCAGCTGCGCTGCTGCCCTGCACCCGGCAGCATTAAACCTACCGCGCGCTCTGATGTGGCGATCACGTGTTGTGCCATTACTTCTTGATGTCAGTCGTGCTGCGATGTTCTCTTCTAATTATTCCTTCCTCCATGCCCACCCTCCTCAGTAAGCGCCATTTTTAACATACAGGGTGTTCATTTTTAAGTTTTACGGAATTTTTAGAAATCGCCTGTGGCAGGTAGCATAATTTTATCATTGAGCTGGGTTATTCGATGAGGCGCAAATTCGCACGAGAAATCGAAACACATATTCAACTAATTAAAAAAAAAATCACTGATTAACTTCTTAGTTAATTACTTTACGACACATAACAATTTACGAATTGTAGCCGGTGATCTTGTCAGGCGTATCCACTTGCAATGAATTTCCAGAATGACACCAGTTTGGAGATATGCGCCATCATACTCGCCGTAAAAATGCACTGTTGTTCCACTTAATTTTTTACCAAAATGCATTGAAGCACAAAAGTAACTGTAACGTCCATGTATTTCGTCCCACACTTTGAGAAATAGTATCTCGAAACTGGTGTCATCCTGGAAATTCATTTCAAGTAGATGCGTCTTGCAAACTCACCGGCTACAATTCGTAAATTGCGATATGTGTCATAAAGTAATTAACCAAGAAGTTCATTAGTCAATTTTTGTTAATTGGTTGAATATCTCTTTCAATTGCTCGTGCTACTAATGTCCACCGCTCAACGATAAGAATTATGCTACCTGCCACAGGCGATTTTTAAAAATTCCGTAGTAGTTGTCACGTAGTAGTTACGATGAAGAAAACAGTCGCAAAACTGTGAATGACGAAACGGACTTTTTATTAGGCGAGCCTGTGTCCACAAAAGCAAGTTTCACTCGAAGCACAACGATAGCGGCGAACACAATCGGCGATCGTCGAAATCTGATCAGCGGCGAAGCGCGTCGGCTTTTATACATGAGTTATCGAAGGTTCTAGAGTAATCTCTGGTACCCGCGTGTCTTCCAGAATGTACTAGACAATTGGCGTCGCTCATACAATCAGATTACGTAAGCGTCGGTGACAACTGACAACGGATAGAAGCATCGAGAACGTTCGAGAAAATTCCGATACTACATGCAGGCGCTTCCTGCGCCGAGCGATAACGTTTAAGGTGGCGTTCCGGCAGCACCAGCCCCCCGTTTTGAGTACCTTTGGAGCAACCGCGGTGGCTCTTCTACTTAGGATATAAAGTTGTGGTATATACCTTAAAAAAGCTTAATTCTTGTATATTCTAACTATAGATAATATTAAGAAATTGATTAATGTGATTTAGAAATAAATGTTCAAGAACAAGCATGAGATGCATGGTTTTTGCGAACTGTGTCTCAGTTGTGACCATATTTAGAAGAAATTACCACATTTACTGCATTGCGGCTTGCTCTGTAGCTTGCTCTGTAGGCAAAGCAGCTGGCGCCATCATGTGCACGCTGCACCAATTTGCGATGCTCTCCGTGGCTTTCACAATCGGCGCGGGGGTGGGATGCGTTGCACGGTAATGGCAGCATATACGAACTCGCGTAGGTTTCGTTGGCCGGCGCGTAGGCAAAGTTTTTGCCCCATCTCGGTTAAGGGCAACGTAGGAACGCAATTTTTACGATTATTCTACATGAAAAACACCGCCCAGACGCAAAATTTCAATCGTTATATTCGATATGTGGTGAATAACTTATCGTTATACATGTTTTTTTTCTCATAGCCCTAATGCATAAGTTGATACTCTTAGCTCGGCTCATCGTTATAACCGATATATCGTTATATGTGGACTGCACTGTAGTAGCACCTTTGGTATCTCGTCAGGGTCATCGCTCTATAGTGGCCGAAGTGAGGTCCTATAGTCGAAAGGGAGGTCATAGGCTAAGCATATGCATGAAGGACTGATCAGGCCAGCAACCATAATCCACTGGTTTATTTGCGAGAGTGCGGATTGGGGAACCCGACCATGGCGCATGAGCGGAGCTGAAGGACGAAAAAAATGAGGGCACCGCTTGAGCGCTAGGTCAGTTTAATTTGTGGGGGGTACACCATACTCACCGTATCTTCCAGACTTTAACTCGCACCTCTGCATAAGTTGCACTCCCCAATCTTCGTTAATTAAAAAAAAAAAGAATTGGTGTAATAAGATGCACCTATTTTAACTCAATTCTCAGGATGAAACGCAATTATGCCCACTTGTACCAGTGAACTAAAACATACGGGCAGTGAACCGACCAACGCACTCCGTGCCTTATCACACCTGTCGCGTGGAGTGCTGCTCATAGCGGCGGCAAGGTGTTGTCGTCGCGAACTATTGAACGCGTCTAGGAAACCGTAGCTCTACACACAGCGTGTCTGAAACGCCAGATGGGCATTCCACACCAGCCGAGCTCCAGCATTCTTCTGTGCTTCCCCGTGATGCGCCTTCAGGTACTTACCGACTGCAGCGCCGCTTCTGCAGGCGGTACGAAGCGCGTCAGGTGGAAAGCCACTCTCCAAAGTCATGCCACTCAAAAAAAGGTTCTAGTGCACTCTACTTGTACACTCATTGCAAAATCCTGTACTTACACATTTCGTGGCACTAAGTTTTAGCCAACAAAACTTTTACAAGCCGCAAGTTCTAGCAGAAAAAGAACTTCAACACTGCTCCTAGACACCAAAAGCCATATTTTATTGCCCTTCACTCGAAGCTATTAGAGGCCTCGTCCTCCGACACCGGAGGACGAGGAGAATAAAACCGGAAATAACTGAAAAGGAAGCACTTGCTTTTCTTCTGCACAGTGTGTTTGGAACCCTGCGGTCTGTCCGGTTACCCACAAAGCTGGCTGCTGGTGGTCGTCATCGTGGTTTTGGCTTTGTTGACTTTCTCACCAAAAATGATGCCAAGGTGAGTGCAGCTTGCTTGCACCCTGTTGCCAACTACGGGAAGATAGAAGTCTCTATGTCGTATCCTTAAAGTGATTGTTGGGTCGTGGACCAGAAATTTTCAAAAATCATTATTCTTCAAGGTACAGTGATGAAAACTTGTACATATATGTAATGTAACGCTTGTTTTCATTCTGAGTTTTTTTTTCATCTCCCTTGGTTCTAATTTTATGCAAGCTTTTTTTAATTCATTTCTTTGAAGATTTCCGAATATCAGCTCCTCAGGTTTCGCTAAACAGGATATCAGTGGCTTCTGTATGATTGAAGGAATGCCATAAAATGAACTTTATTGCTATGCCTTCTTCCCATGCACTGTCTCACCATGCACCTTGAGGAGTGAGACCACTTGTGAAGAGTTTGCACATGTAGAAACGGCTGGCGGCACACTAAAATATGCTAGCTGCCATTCAGTTTCATTTGCACTGATGCACAAGAATCATCCCAAAAGAACACCACAACTTTGATTTCGATGGCGTTAGATCGTGACGACCATTGCCCGTGCGAACTCACATGAAACTGTGCCACAACAAAGTAGACTACAAGAGTCTGATGGCAGAGGCATCAAGTACTCTCCAAACTTGAGGGTGATCTTCTTAAGTGAGCACACCTATGTAGTTCACTGGGCAGCAACGTAGTCGAGTGCCGTGATAGCTGAGTACTGCAATTTGCTTTTTGTCTGGGCGACAGCAACTAAAGCATTCAGGAAAGCTTCTTTTAAAGTTGCACCAATATGAATTGTCTTGGGAAAGCGGACCGAAGGCGGCCTGGGGTCGCAGGTTTGGAAGAAAATAGCGGCTTTCCACAGCAAAATGAAGAGAAGGAATTGAGTTCTTCATCTCAGATATCCTAAACAAGCATGTTCATGTGCATATACCGATTCTCATACAAGAAAATGGCAATACTGCATGCTTTCTCTAGCCGAAATATTGTCACGTAGTAGTGACGATGAAGCAAACAGTCGTAAAACTGGGAATGACGAAACTGATTCTTTATTGGGCGAACCTGTGCCCACAAAAGCAAGTTACACTTGAAGCACAACGATAGCGGCGAAACGCGTCGGCTTTTATACCTGAGTCATTGAAGGTTCCAGATTAATCCCTGATGCCCGCGTGTCTTTCAGAAAGTTCTAGACAATTCGCGTCGCTCATACAATCAGATAACATGGGCGTCGGTGACCACAGACGACGGATAGAAGCATTGATAACGTCCGAGAAGCTTCCAATGCAGGCGCGTCCTGCGCCGAGCGATAACGTTTAACATTTGTCAGCCAATGTTGAAAAGCGGCCACCGGTGAAAGATAAACATGTGTACGTGTCAATACCCTCCCCTTAAAAAGCATCGTCCCTATGCTACAAACAAACACGAAAGCGAAAACAAAACCATGCGTAATAAACAAAATAACAAAAAACAATAACAAAGTAACAAAGTACCTAAGTTTGTCAGCGGGCGTGGAAAGGCTTAAGACGCACTACGTGGATGACTTCAGGTCGTGCCCGGCGCCGCTGTGATTGCGAAATGCCGTCTGGCACGACCTCATAGTCCAGTGCGCCAATACGTCGGGGGATCTTATATGGTCCGAAATAGCGACGTAACAGCTTCTCGCTAAGTCCTCGTCGGCGTATCGGAGTCCAGACCCAAACACGGTCACCGGGCTGGTACTCGACGTAGCGTCGTCGAAGGTTGTAGTGTCGGCTGTCGGTCCTCTGCTGGTTCTTTATGCGCAGTCGGGCGAGCTGTCGACCTTCTTCGGCACGCTGCAAATAGGTGGCAACGTCGAGATTTTCTTCGTCGGTGGCGTCCGGTAGCATGGCGTCAAGCGTCGTTGCCGGGTTCCTTCCGTAGACCAGGTTGAACGGCGCCATGTGCGTCGTTTCTTGCACGGCCGTGTTGTATGCGAAGGTCACGTACGGAAGGATGGCATCCCACGTCTTGTGTTCGACGTCGACGTACATTGCCAGCATGTCGGCGATGGTCTTATTTAGGCGCTCGGTGAGGCCATTCGTCTGCGGGTGGTAGGCGGTGGTCCGGCGATGGCTTGTGTGGCTGTATCGCAGGATGGCTTGAGTTAGTTCTGCCGTAAAGGCAGTACCTCTGTCGGTGATGAGGACTTCTGGGGCACCGTGACGCAGGAGGATGTTCTCAACGAAGAATCGGGCTACCTCGGCAGCACTGCCTTTGGGCAAGGCTTTTGTTTCGGCGTAGTGGGTGAGGTAGTCCGTAGCTACGACGATCCATTTATTCCCGGACGTCGACGTCGGAAAAGGCCCCAGTAAGTCCATCCCAATCTGCTGGAACGGTCGGCGAGGTGGCTCGATCGGCTGTAGAAGTCCGGCTGGCCTTGTCGGCGGTGTTTTGCGTCGCTGACAGTCTCGGCATGTCCTTACGTAATGGGCGACGTCGGCAGAGAGGCGAGGCCAGTAGTATTTTTCTTGTATCCTCGCGAGCGTGCGGGAAAAACCGAGGTGTCCAGCCGTTGGGTCGTCATGGAGAGCTTGCAGAACCTCTGGACGCAATGCTGAGGGTACCACGAGGAGGTAGTTGGCTCGGAGAGGCGAGAAGTTCTTCTTTAGGAGAATGTCGTTTTGCAAGAAAAACGACGCCAATCCTCGCCTGAACACCTTCGGCACAGTGACGGTCTTGCCTTCCAGGTAATCTACAAGGTTCCTTAGTTCCGGGTCGGCTCGCTGTTGTTCGGCGAATTCGTCGGCACTGATGGGTCCCAAGAAAGTGTCGTCATCCTGGTCATCCTGTGGCGGCGGTTCGACGGGGGCGCGAGACAAGCAGTCGGCGTCAGAGTGCTTTCGCCCGGACTTGTAAACGACGGTGATGTCGAATGCTTGAAGTCTCAGACTCCATCGTGCGAGGCGACCTGAAGGATCCTTCAAGTTAGCTAGCCAACACAAGGCGTGGTGGTCGCTCACAACTTTGAAGGGCCTGCCATAGAGGTAGGGGCGAAACTTTGATGTAGCCCAGATGATGGCGAGGCACTCCTTTTCTGTTGTGGAATAATTTGATTCCGCCTTCGATAGCGACCGGCTAGCGTAACTTACAACCCTTTCTAGTCCGTCAGTCCTCTGCACAAGCACGGCGCCGAGTCCTACGCTGCTTGCGTCGGTGTGGACTTCGGTATCGGCGTTTTCGTCGAAATGCGCAAGGATGGGCGGCGATTGTAGGCGTCGCTTCAGTTCTTCAAATGCTTCGATTTGCGGCGTCTCACACTTGAACTCGACGTCGGCCTTCGTGAGGTACGTCAGTGGCTCGGTGATCCGTGAAAAATCCTTGACGAAGCGCCTCTAATAGGCGCACAGGCCAAGAAATCTACGCACTGCCTTCTTGTCGGCGGGCGGAGAAAAGTCAGTGATGGCCGCCGTTTTCTGTGGGTCAGGGCACACTCCAGACTTGTTGATGACATGGCCCAAAAACAAGAGCTCCTCGTATGCGAAGCGGCACTTTTCTGGCTTCAACGTGAGTCCGGAGGTCTTGATAGCTTGAAGAACTGTTTCAAGGCGCCGCAGGTGTTCTTCGAAGCTTGAGGCAAACACAACGACGTCGTCCAAATACACGAGGCAAGTCTGCCACTTCAAGCCTGCCAGTACTGTATCCATGACGCGTTGGAAAGTCGCAGGTGCCGAGCAAAGACCAAACGGCATGACCTTGAACTCGAACAGTCCGTCTGGTGTTATAAAGGCAGTCTTCTCCCGGTCCCTCTCGTCGACTTCGATTTGCCAGTAGCCGGTTTTGAGGTCCATCGACGAAAAATACTTTGCGTTGTAGAGTCGATCCAAGGCGTCGTCAATCCATGGGAGGGGGTATACGTCCTTCTTCGTGATCTTGTTGAGGCGACGATAATCGACGCAGAAACGTAGGGTTCCATCCTTCTTCTTCACTAACACCACGGGGGACGCCCACGGACTCTTGGACGGCTGGATGATGTCGTCGCATAGCATTTCGTCGACTTGTTGCCTTATGGCCTCGCGTTCGCGCGCCGAAACTCGGTACAGGCTCTGACGGAGTGGGCGGACATTTTCATCGGTTATGATGCGGTGCTTGGCGACAGGGGTTTGTCGAACTTTTCACGACGACGAGAAGCAGTCCTTGTATTGCAGGAGCAGAGCTTTTAGTTGTTCTTTCCTATGCCTGGGAAGGTTCTGATTGACGTCGAAAGTTGGTTCAGGTACTATAGTCATCGTTGCAGGTGCACTGGAATCCGTGAAGGCGAAAGCACTGCTGGCTTGTACTATTTCGTCGATGTAGGCGACCGTGGTGCCTTTGTTAATGTGCTTGTATTCGGGGCTGAAGTTCGTGAGCATCACCCTTGCTTTCCCTGCACGTAGCTCAGATATGCCTCTAGCGACGCAAATTTCACGGTCGAGCAGTAAGTGATGATCACCCTCGATGACGCCCTCCATGTCTGCAGGCACTTCGGTACCGACGGAAATCATTACGCTGGAGCGAGGCGGAACGGTGACTTGTTCTTCTAGCACATTCAAGGCATGGTAACTGATGTCTGTATCCGGTGGTATCGCGTTGTGCGTTGAAAGCGTTACCGACTTGGACCTTAAGTCGATGACTGCACCGTGTTGGTTTAGAAAGTCCATGCCTAGGATGACATCCCTGGAGCAGTGCTGCAGGATTACGAAGCTCGCCGGGTAAGTGCGGTTGTTCACAGTGACTCGTGCTGTGCAGATTCCAGCCGGCGTTATTAGGTGGCCTCCCGCTGTACGGATATCGGGTCCTTGCCAGGCAGTCTTCACCTTCTTCAACTTGGCGGCGAACGGGCCACTGAAGACGGAATAGTCGGCTCCAGTGTCGACGAGAGCAGTGACGTGATCACCATCGATTAGCACGTCTAAGTCGGTAGACCGTCGTCTGGCGTTGCGGTTAAGTCGTGGCGTTGGATCACGGCTGCGTCGGCTTGCTCCGCTGCTGCTACGTCGCGTCGGTAGGTCTTCTTTCGGCGGCGAAGTGTTGTCGTTAGGGCTCTTGCCAGGCGGTGTGCTGATACCTCGTCGTGGTGATTCGCGAATCTTCTTCGTCGGCGGCGGAGGATCTTCGGTATTGCGTCGTACAGCAACCGCACCTCCATCGGTTGCTGCCTTTAGTTTCCCGGGTAAGGACTGGGAGATCGGCCCCGAGTGGGACCGGTGTACTGACGGCGATGGGGCGAGATGTAGCGGCCTGGTGACGGCGAGCGTGAGGGTCGTCGTGGTTGCCACTGAGCTCCGGCGAGGTAGTCGGCGATGTCACGTGGTTGCTTGCCAAGCTGTGGACGTGGCGCGTTGACGGCGAACCCTCGTAGGCCCATCTCGCGGTATGGGCATCGGCGGTAGACATGGCCGGCTTCCCCGCAGTTATAGCAGAGCGGGCGGTGGTCGGGGGCGCGCCAAATGTCCGTTTTTCTCGGGTAGCTGCGCTGGGCGAAGGGCGGGCGTGCTGGCTGCGGCGGCGGCGCTGGGCGACGGAATTGCGGTGTTACGGGGCCCTGGCGCGAGCGTGGAGGGGGGCCTTGACGACGGGCGACGACGGTGTATGTCATCGCTTCCGGCTGGGGTTGCGGCGATTCGGGAAGTCCTAGCGATTGCTGGATTTCCTCCCGCACGATATCGGCGATGGAAGCAACTTGAGGCTGCGACGACGGTAGCAACTTCCGCAGCTCTTCGCGTACTATCGCCCTGATGGTGTCTCGTAGGTCGTCGGAAAGTCCTTGGACTTCGGCGTAGTGTGGCGTCGAACGGCGATTGTATTGCCGGTGGCGCATGTCCAGTGCTTTCTCGATCGTCGTAGCCTCCGAGAGAAAGTCTTGGACTGTTGTTGGTGGATTCCGTACCAGTCCGGCGAATAGCTCCTGCTTAACTCCCCGCATGAGCAAGCGAACTTTCTTGTCTTCGGGCATAGCTGGATCGGCGTGCCGGAACAATCGAGTCATTTCTTCAGTGTACATACCGATGCCCTCATTCGGGAGCTGTACACGGTTTTCCAGCAAGGCTGCAGCTCTTTCTTTACGGACGACGCTCGTGAAGGTGTCCAGGAAGGCGGCTCGGAAGAGGTCCCAGGTTGTTAGTGAACGTTCCCTATTCTCGAACCAGGTTCTGGCGCCATCTTCAAGAGAGAAGTAAACATGGCGCAGCTTTTCGTCACAGTCCCACTTGTTGAACGTAGTGACCCGGTCGTATGCCTCCAGCCAGCTTTCGGCGTCTTCACATGGCGAACCGCAGAAAGTCGGCGGCTCCCTGGATTGTTGCATCACGACCGCAGATGTTGGCACAGGGGCTGTCATGGTAGCTGCTGCCGAGGTCATGACTTTTGTCCTCTTGGTCTTCTCAGGTAGGGGTTCGTACTCCAGTGGCAGGTTCAGTAGCCTGCGACTAGCTCGCTGGTCGGGGTAGGCGTCGGCGTCTTCTAGACGGTGTGGGCTTGGCTCACGGCTGGACGGGGGGGTCCGGTACAAGGACATAAAAGCACCTCCACCAGATGTCACGTAGTAGTGACGATGAAGCAAACAGTCGTAAAACTGGGAATGACGAAACTGATTCTTTATTGGGCGAACCTGTGCCCACAAAAGCAAGTTACACTTGAAGCACAACGATAGCGGCGAACACAGTCGGCGATCGTCGAAATCTGATCAGCGGCGAAACGCGTCGGCTTTTATACCTGAGTCATTGAAGGTTCCAGATTAATCCCTGATGCCCGCGTGTCTTTCAGAAAGTTCTAGACAATTCGCGTCGCTCATACAATCAGATTACATGGGCGTCGGTGACCACAGACGACGGATAGAAGCATTGATAACGTCCGAGAAGCTTCCAATGCAGGCGCGTCCTGCACCGAGCGATAATGTTTAACATTTGTCAGCCAATGTTGAAAAGCGGCCACCGGTGAAAGATAAACATGTGTACGTGTCAATATTTGTATGCAGAATGTGTGCTCGGTAACTTATCCAAAAGTAACAAGGTTGATGCACGAGGTTGCTTCGTTGGTTGCTATTACAAAGTGAGCTTTTAGCTGCCTCAAAAAGTGCGCTGAAATGGCTTTAATCAATGGCATCATTGCCAGAGCTTCAAACCTTTCCTCGTTTGGGCATCTGCCAGCAGTTGGTCAGTTTGCGAAACATTTCAGTGAGATCCAGCCCATGAAAGTTTCTGTGGGATTGTTTTTAGTTTGTTGTAGTACTGAACCTGTAAAAACACTCATTAGCATGTTTATGCGTTATTCATATATACTAGTACTAAATTTATCTATGATGCCAATTTAAACTTTGTGCTGTTACTGTTGAAAATGGAAGGAATGTGATGCTATTTGTCAGTTGTATATTTATCTGTTTATTCGTTTTTAATTTTTTAAACGTTTCGATCAAACCTTGGAATGTCACAAACTGGGATAGTTGGTAATCCATTCTTACTGCAAAGGTTAGCAAGTTAGAATCGTGCGCTCGTGCTTATATTTTCTTGTCTTTATCCCCGCATTGCACTACAAACCTTTGCTGTGAACTAACCTCTTCCTCCACTTCACTGAGTTGAGCACAGCGCCACCGCTTAACTGAAGAAGATGCTATGCTTCTCAAGCATTGCTGTGTCAGTGAAGCACCGGAACCATTTTTGTCGAGGGCGGCACTAGGGTGGCTAGAACTGGGAGGTGTGAGGAGCGCGAAGCATTTCCCTTGTCCGGAGGTGTTGCCGTGTGCGTGTCCTCCGCTAGGTCGAGGTAGGATGCTGCAGTCCTGGGTGCCAGGCACTGGCCAGCAGTCGTGCTACGCAAGAGGCATTCTGGGTATTCGTGTAAAAAAAAAAAGCAAGGAAGACACCGATAGAACCAGAATCGCTTCATTCCTGGGTTACTGTTCCACATGCTTTTGCAAAGCTCCCTCGTGTTAAGCTTGCCTTAATTATTAAGGATGCCGTCAACGAAAATATTAGAATAACTTTGGCGACGGTGTTTTGTGCCATAATGCAATTCAAGGTACAAATTGTGGCCGGAATAAAAGTGTCCCTTTTTTATGCGCTGGCGTACAAAGAGCAATTTGTGAGGTGGGTGTGGGTTGATAGAGCTCTACAAGATAATTCCACTGTGTGTGCACTGTAGAGGAGATTCTACAGCAAAATGAGATTCAACAGGAAGGTCTAATGCTACTTCCCATGGAGGATGCAAAAGTGGCCATGGAACATCTGCCGAAAACACAGAAATGCAGTGATGCTCGCCTTGTGTACTATATTGCACGCAATGTGACGAGAAAGTGTGTCCTCCCAACAAACTGTTAATTATGCAGGGATGCCTGCAATATGCCAAGGGACAAACACTGCTGCAACGGAAGTGCCGACTGATGTATTCTTGGAGAGCTTCTGTCTTCTGTAGCCATCAGAGTCACTGTAAAACTTAACTCATGCTGTCGAAAGCAGGCTAAGATATGTTTAGCACAATGTGCATCCATTAAACCATTAAAAAATTGTAAGCAGTCTTCATACTGCAGGCAACAGTCTGCCATAAATTGGCTGCCAAGCACTGCACAGAACTAACATGATCAGTTAAGTTTTTTTGTTTGTTTTTTTTAGTGATGGGGATTAAATTCTTTTTTAAAGAGCTCAACCAACACCAAGTGGAAAAAAAAAAAATAAATCATGAGGCTGAAGTCTTGCGTCGCTTAAGCCAACATCCACCTAAGACTCGCAACTATATAAACTGATGCTGATAAAAATTATGTGTCATAAAGCCATAAAACAAAGTGCAGTCTCAATTTCTCTGCAAGATTGTGCATATATACTGGCTTCATGATTGCGCAACCTTAGGGGCCACTCGAAGGTGCATTAAGAAAAAAAAATACCATAAATGGACACAGTCATTGAAAATAATTACAGTTAAACCTGCTTATAACGAACCTCCATATAACGAATTCCTGGATGTAATGAAGTTTTTCTATTCCCCGCCGTTACTCCATAGAAGCACATGTATTTGAGACCTCTACGTAACGAAGTGGCAGCAGGAGACCCCCTCGATATAACGAATTTTCCCCTCCAACAACCTAGAGACTTCACCCCAAATTTTGTCATTTTTGCGTGAGCAGTAACCAGAAGCACCTTCTCCGCCGCGACGGAATGCGAAGCGAGTGCACGTGTGCATGCGTGCGTGTGCGAGGCGGGCCTGCGTTCGTGTGGAAAGGGAAAATGTTGGCGCTATCTTCTCGACCCGGCGATCTTGCCGCCGCGGGCGTGACCTTTCCCCCTCCCTTCATTTAAACCTGATCCTGCCGCTTGCTGCAGCTGGCCTAGCCCGCCAAGCCGGCACTCTCTCCTTTTCCAGTTGATGTTGCCGACGCGCTGGTACACGCTGTGACACATCACACTCGATGAGCGCGGAGACGCGCTGTCAAACGCTGGCGGCGTGTGGAAGCGCCGCTGGAGAAGCGAGTGAAGTGACCTTCGTGCTGTTTATCGCTTCAACGCAAACTGAGCGCCGAGAACACACAGCACGCACAAAGCTATGAGCCGCCGACGCACCTACACTGCTAGACTCTGCCCCAACGCAGATCGCTTTCAAGATACAGACCGCACGCCGCCGTGCCATACGCAGTTGATGCCAGAGTACAGAGTGCAACGCCGCCCTGCTATCCCTCCCCCCTCGCTCCCTCGCCGGTGCCTCGAGCGCAACGGAAGAAGGCGCGCTTCCTCCCTGCTTTTCTTGTGCGTGCGAGATTTAGACGTGGTCGTCAGCTCCCCTCGCACGTTTTCACTCGCACATACAGCATACGGCGCGCGGCGACTGTGTTATCGCCCTTGGACTTTATACGAAATATCTATGAGCCAAAACCAATTTTAGGGCCACAACACGTCATAGACACCATCTTTATATAGCAAATACGGATCTCAAGGGCCATACTTTTGCTGGCAGAAACCGAAAATACGTCATAGTTGTCGCCCCCGGCACTTTGGGCGGCCAATGCCATCGTCAAGCCACCAAGCCAAGTGACATGAAAAGTCAAAATGGCCGCTCGGGCTGGCGCAGGGTGGCAGTTCGCAACTTATAATGCGGGAACGGTCCCACAGTTGCGACGCAACAGTGGGGTTACCAATGCATTGGGTTCTATGGGAGCTGTGCCAGGACAGGCCGAAAACGACCTAACAGCCGGCAAAACTCAGCCTCCAGGAACGTATAACAGCGGGGTTCTACTGTAAGACTATACGACGCTACGACGTCATCGTGATGCTCGCTCTTCGTTTCCGATGCCTCGCGCTTGTGCGAAACGACACGCGTCCACGCATCCGGTACCTGGTGTGACATTCCAAAGATGAGTGCTTCGGCTAAAACGAAAAACGGGTGCGCGTTACAATTGAGGGCGCGTTAAAATCGAGTAAATACGGTAAGCTTTTCTTTTTCGAATTTTCGTGCCGAACCTGCATATAACGAAATCCTCTTTATAACGAAGTTTTTCGGGAATTTGTCAATTTCGTTATATTCAGGTTTAACTGTAGATAAATGTCAATGAATGCTACAGTAAAGAGAGCTTGTTCTAATTTCAGAGCAATGAAACAATAAAATATTGCAGAAAGATACCCTCCCATTGAAACAACCTCAGGATCTCCTTAGCCACGTCAATAAATTCTATCAAGATTTGTAGAGATAATTTTGGCAATCGCAACAGTTGTAATAAAGATACGATGCCTTCAAAATATGCTTGATCAAGGAATGATTGCATTATGATTTGATAGTTTTGCTGGCTTAAGGTTCTTGCTGACACCGCAGTTGGTGGTGGTTCAGTGCTATATGCGTATATCGTGAAAGGGCAGTATCGTTGTTGAAAGTTAGTGTAACTTACACGTGTAAAAAGCAAGCAACACTTGGCATGAGTGCAATGCCACAGATGCCACGAGCCGCTACCCAGCCCCGGCACCCCCGACGACAGTGCCACTGCAGCGACAATGTGCATCCCGGCAAGCTTGGAGCGGCCGGTTTTCACACCTCCCAGTTCTAGCCACCCCAGCGGCACTACAGTACCATCTTCGTCGAGGAGTCGAGGTGGAGTGTTGAGTGGAGAGACGGTCTTGAATGAGAGGGTGCCTTTGAATCACTCCTGGCACCACTTGCTTTGATTCATTCTTGTCCGTTTAACCGAGAGGACGTTGCCCTGTGTCCTTCATTTGTGCAGCGTGCATTTGAGGCCCTGTGCCACAGCACCCATCTGTACGGCAGGCGCTTAGCGCTTGAGTGGGCCGCCACGGATGACCAGGAGGTGGACACGCTGCGCAAGAAGACTGCTGACCACTTCCTTCGGGGCGGTGAGTGGATACCCCCGTTCCTATCCTGTGGTCTCCTAACACTGAAAAACTCACGGATACAGCTGCATCGCACAATGTTTGTTTGCATTGTAAACATAAAACATTTTATTCTATTTTTTCTGGGTTGCCAAGAGTACCCTCATGCCAAATTCATGCAGATGTGGCATGCTACTGTTACGATGAAAATTAGCAGTTAAAATATTGCTGGAGACGCAAAATTTGTACGTGATGTAAGCAGGTATGGCTTTGGGGTGCTCATGGCTTTGGGGGGCGCTCATGGCTCTGGGTGCTTTTTTTGCATCAAGCCATGATAGAAGAAAGCCTTTTTATATATTTACTCTCAGATTAGTTCACAAAATATTAGGGTTGTTCGAATAGTGAAATTTTGGAATCAAATAAAATCTGAATCTCTTGAGAAATATGACCCCAGAATATCAAATTTAATACCGTTAGACTTCGATATAGCGAACTCCAATTTAATGAAGTCTAACTTTTTATAACTTCTTGTCTATAGAGCACCATGTATTTTGATTCCCACTTTAACGAAGTTTGTTTATACACGATATCAATTATCACGAAATTTCACTGCCGCCATGAAGGAATACAACTTCCACAGGCTCAGATGTTCAAATGGTTGAATTACAAGCAGCTGCTTGCGAACACACCTCTAAATTATTGCAAGCCATGTGACCAAGAGCGGCTGCCAAAGCGGAGCAGCGTCTTGTTCCGTATAAAGTCCAAGTGTGATATGTCGTCCGCTGCGCGCTGTATGCTTTGGATGCGAGTGCAGCTGAGCACATACGCAGCCCACCTGCCCTGTTTTAAAGATAGTCTGCTACATGTGCTAAGAGTGAGCATGCTGAGATATCGTGGCATCATCTGCACTATCTTCCCGTGCCTTTAGTACTGAAGGTTGCGTAATCTCATGTTTCGGAGACGCGTTGAAGCGAGCAGTAGGTGAAGCATTCTCTCCCCGCTGACAGCACTTTTCTTGATAGCTTCCTCCCACTGCAGGTGATGCTATCAGCCGTGGGGGCAGAGTGCATGCAAAAGCGTGGCTGGATTCGCTTCGTACCGCTGATGGGAAGATATTGTCGACATGGCATGACACCGTATCTTTCATCGCTGATGCTCAACTTCAACTAAATTAATTTTTTCTTATTCAGATTTGCTGTTTTCGATTGCCCAAAAATTCGGAAAATGTTTCGGCCCCTTTCGTGTAAGAAAAATCCACCAATGACGGCACTTATTTGCATAAACGGTTGAATTTCAATATAACAAACCAAATTGAAGATTTTACCGACTTCATTATATCAAGGTTTATTTGTGTCAAATATTTTATTATTTCTGACGCAACATCAAATACAAAGCTTGGGTAACATCCATTCAGTAAAAAAAGAAAAAAAGGCTTTTGTACACTGACACATGCATTTAGATTAAACAATTAAACGAACAAATAAATGAAGCACTTGTACATTGTAAACAACTGCTTTCAGTTATCCGGGGCACCACGGCATGGCAGTAACGAAAGTATGGAATGGCTTACTACAGATTCACATGCAGTACTGTCTTCACTGAAGAAAAGAAGTTTGATACTATACAGCACAGCACATTGTTTTATGTTTTAAATGGATGCAAAGATCATGAGACTGGCCAAATAATTGGAAAATAGCAAGCAAGCAAAGCAAAATTATGCATAGCCTGGATAAATTGAGCTGGAGGTTAAGAGTTGAAAGGTTAGAGAAGCCTCTTGGGAGATATTATGCATAAAAAGCTTGTAGCCCTTTGTGCACAATGCCTCACCACATCAATTGTACCAGAGAGCTGGAAGAATGCGATCATTATTCTAATCCATAAGAAGGGAGACGTTAAAGAATTGAAGAAGTATAGGCCCATTAGCTTGCTTTCAGTACTGTATAAAATATTCACCAGGATAATTTCCAATAGAATCTGGGCAACACTTGACTTCAATCAACCAAGAGAACAGGCTGGCTTCAGGAAGAGGTATTCTACGATGGATCTCATCCATGTCATCAGTCAAGCAATCGAGTAATCTGCGGAGTACAATCAACCTCTCTATATGGCTTTCATATATTACGCAAAGGTATTGATTCAATAGAGATACCAGCCGTCAATTGCGTAATCAAGAAGTACAGGAGGCATACGTGAATATCTTAGTAAATATTTACAAAGATTCCACAGCTACTTCGGTTCTCCACAAGAAAAGTTGAAATTTACCTATCAAGAAAGAGGTCAGCCAAGGAGACACACTCTGCAATGCTATTCACTGCGTGCTTAACATAAACATTCAAGTTCTTAGACTGGGAAGGCTGAGGAGTGAGGCTCAACGGCACATACTTCAACTTCGTTTGGTTTGCGATTGACATTATCCTGTTCGGCACTGCTGGGGACGAATTGCAACAGACGTTGGAGAACTTATTCGAGAAAGTGTAGGAAGAGAGTTGAAGATTAATATGCTGAAAACAAAGGTAATGTTCAATACCCTGGCAAGTGAACAAGAATTCCTGATCGGCATGCAGCCCCTAGAATCTATGCAAGAGTACGCTTATATAGGTCAATTCCTCACAGGGGATCCTGATTACGATAAGGAAATATCCAGAAGAATAAAAATGGGCCTAGAGCGCATACGGCAGATATTACCAAATCATGAGCTGGAGCTTGCCACTGTCCTTGAAGAGCAACATGTACAATCATTGTATTGTATCGGTACTAACTTATGGGTAGGAACTTGTAGGTTAACAAATAAGGTGTAGAACAAGTTAAGGACCATTCAAAGAGCGATCGATGCAAAATTGTTAAGCGTAACCAGGGTCCTTCTATACTTTCTCTCTGGTCACAAAACTTCTCCAAAAGCTTCATATTGGGATGGAAGGTGGCACCGGAGGTGCTGGCGTAAGTACAAGTTGATCAATCTACCGAGCCAGATGGCCGGGCTGTGCGATCATGCAAATGTTTCACCAATAAAGGTGCCTCCCCACATTTATTTCAGCATGTTTGCAGAGTTAACATATGACGGGAACTTTAGGCAAATTAATTTAACGGGCGATGTGTTTATGTTAAAATTATTCATGGTCCCATTGTGTGATTGACGTGCCACCCCCCCTCCCCCCTAGTAACATTCCTCACTCAAAATGTTTCGATCGGCTGTCTCTATTTACACTATTGTCTTATTATTTAGTTAGTCTGTGGACATTGCACTGAATCAGAACAAAACTACTGCTCAACGCAACCACTACAGACGAAACCGCGGTCGCTATCAGTGTGATCATGGATGGCGACCACACAGTCCTGCAAGCACGCGGCGAACACGCACTAAGTCAATACGAAACTACTTTTTTCTCTAACCACTGCGGAGGTAGCGTGGTCGCTATCGATGCAATCATAGCATGTCAACTACACAGTTCCAAAGGCATGTGGCCAACGCGGTGTCATCCACGGCGGTAAACGCAAGAATAAAGGCACAAATGGGCACGAATCATTAATTACTGTCAATCCCGTATGGTTTCCACTAATAAAAATGGTGATGCAGGTTATGCTGCTTCATTTTGGTTGGAAACTAGCGCCGCTTTTGCTGTCTTGTGTCGCACATTTGCAGTGCTCCACGCTCGTCGTGTTCGCAGGGCTGTTGGTCAGATTTCGTCTGCATCTCTCATCGCAAGGCGTACTGCGGTAAATCAAAGAAGAGGCACTGTCACCCGCCACACTGAACTCACCCACGGCCATCCTTGCATTAAATCTGAAAGGGTCGTTGAATAATGTTAACATACCACCATACTCTTCAATCTCAACACACTAGACCAGTGGTTCTCAGCTGTGGATGTGTTGGGGATCCCTTGTGGACCCATGGAAGTGATGGAGGACCCCTTGCAGTGACAGGGTGAGGGGGGGGGGGGAGGGATTCAAAGGTATTTCTTTTCGATTAAAAAAATTGGCAACGAATATAGTGATGTCTTTTATATTGTTATTATCTTGTGCGGATTGCTGCTGTAGTTCTGGGAACTGGGAATGAGTCTAGTCATGAAAAATTTTTTTTGCTTTTTTTTAGGGGTGTGCCAATATAAAAATTTTCGAATAAGAATCGAATATGAATATTGAAGGTTTGAATATCGAATAATGATATGCACATGTGTTTATTAGCAAGTTGGGTTAATTTGATATAATGTTGGAACATTGCAATTACATTGTTAGTGTTACAAAACTAGACTAGTAAGCCGTTATACAAAAACATTCTGTATTTGGCTCGTGTTAACTTCGAAAATTTAGTAATTCCCACTGGCTGTCCTTGCCAGCCTGTGCCTTATTACACCGCATCAAATGCTCGCAAACTGGGAGGCATTTGACCCTGTGCCAGTCGTCACTCATCGCACTTGCTGTCAAGCAATAAGCTCAGAATTAATGGTGGTGCTGCATAAAAAAAAAAGAAAGAAGAAATGGCTGTGGCTTAGCTCAGCTAACCTGGATATGCAAGCGACTTGGTTAAGTCTTGGTCTCGCTTGGTTAACCTTTGATTAGCCTAACCAACGTTGTGGTCCCGCTTCCGGCGTTTTGCGAGCCGAACGGCTCGCTCTTCCTCAGTCTCCGACGCTAGCTTCGCGCGCTTGGCATTCCGGACCCGCTCCAGTGAAGAAGCTCGCCGGGCGATATCCGTGGCGCGGTCAGAGGCCACTTGCCGACGACGGCTCAAAGCCACCCGCTCCCACGCAACACTCATAGAAGACGGCCCGGCCTCGCTCTCATCCATGGCCAAGCTCGCACTGACTAGGCGAGCGCGGCGCTCTTATTAAGGCCACTCCATATTCAGCGTTTTCCCTGCGTTTTCTGGCGTTTCGTCACCCGGCGTCGCTCAGCGTCGACGCTGAGGGAGGCGCCGAGGCGAAACGCCGTGTTCAAGACAATCCAGATCTCGTCGCCGTCACCGACGACGCAGAGAAACGCAACGGCAAGAGACGCCGGTAAAAGTGCTGACTGTGGGTGTGTAAGACGGGGGGGCTTTAGCCAGGCGCGCGGCGAGTCACGTGGTCAGGCGGCGACCCAGCTGCGGAGAGCGCATGCGCCAAGCCGGCGGAGCTCGGCGCGGCGAGTCACGTGATGCGTTGCCACGGCTACGGTGCAGCTTCGGTGAAATGAGGGTGTCGACGGCGAAACTCGGCTCAACGTCCTTCGTAAAGCTTTCGCTTTTAAAAAAGTGCACCTTCCCTGTCCGAAAACCCGTGCCCCTTGCTACTGGCTTTCCCGCAGAGTTTGGACGTGTAGTGGCTGTGTGGCTTAAAGGCTAAATTGACGTCATACGGAACCTCACGACGACGGCGACGACGACGGCAGAAATCATCTTCGAGTGTCCATATAATTGCTATCGCAATTAAAAAAGCAGTAGAATCTCAGTAAACGGAAATTGCTTAAATGGAACAACAGTGTTCGTATTGCTTGGTTTTGCATTAAGGCAATAAAAAGGAAAGAAAGAAAACTCATTAAAAGGAAGCATTTTTTTTTCAAACTCCAAGTAAAACGAACTAAAAATAATACCGAAAATTAAACTGTATGAGCGGCCAATCTCATCAGCATTGCGAAAGGCATCGCTAGTTCTCTATGCATCGCATTCAAGGCATAGCATTCTTTGTTTTCTCGCGAGTTCTCCACGGGCTGTTTCTGGATTTTGTTCTTGCCGTGATGAGTGTAGCTCTATCGTGGTCGTGGCTTGCTGTGGTTTCTTTGTGTTGGTAATGTCGTGTTGAGCTGCGGGTTTGCTTGGCGTATGCGATAGCAGCACATAAACGAGTGTACAATGTGCTCACGCTGGAGAAGACCAAAGTTATCGATGACTTCGAGAGGGGTTGCTTCAGAAAACAGCATATTTTTAGAAACGAAGCTCCTTAGGCTCGCACGATGTCCGTTGTCGTCGTCGTCGTAGCTCCCCGTCGCGCACGCAGCGCGCATACCGACCGTGCACAGGTGTTGCGCTGCGCCGGCGCCGCTCCGAAACCCCTCTCCGAGCAAGCGCACGACGTCATGCGCAGAACCGTTCGCAGAGCGCACTCAGCGCGCATACCGACCGCGCGCAGGTGTTGCGCCGCGCCGCTGTCGCTAGGAGCGCGAACGTTAGTGCAAACGTCGGGACTCTGATCTTACACTTCGAGAACGAGACGCGGCAGCCCAACGGCAACGCTGCGAAGCTAACACCCAGCTACGAGCACGAGAATCAGCAGCACGCCGGCAACGGCAGCAAGACCCCGAAGCGAAAGCTCGAGCAGCCGTAATCGTCCAAGGAGCTTCGCTCCATCAGCATTGACTTCGTGGATCGGCTGCCATTTTTTTTTTTTTTACAAACGACTGTTTTTTTTTATTATTATTATTTTGTGTGCTGCTAGCACTAGGCAGCATAAACGTTGTAAGAAGCAGCTTTCTAATTAGATGCGCCACACAAATTATGTGCTCTTGACAATAAAGGATTTGCCCCTTGCGTATTCTAAAGTATTGTACCCTTGAGCCTAATCTCTCGGTAAATGAAACTTCTGATAAATGTTGCTTATTTCCCTGGTCCCTTGAGGTTGCGTTTAACGAGAGGACACTTTATATATATTGGTTGCAGACCCAAACGCACTCTCTGGCTATGAGAGACATTATAGCTTGAACCTCCAGGTTATTCTTGACCTCCTGGGAAAGCAAGAAACAATTGCGTGCAGAGAACACGTGACAGTAAGGACCTTCTTAAAAATGACCTCTTCCTTCCTGTCCGCCTTTCACGTCTCGTACAGGCGGAATGCAAAGTTCACCTGTGCAGTTAAAGTGTGGTGCGCGTGACAGAACACTAGGTGTTTGGAATTAAAGGCCGAATACAACAAAATTTTGGGCCGCGTATAAAGCGTTGTTTCAGATGACGTAGATAGGGATCAGCCTCCGTGCAAAAAATTTATGTTCAAAATACGAGTGGATGCGTCTCGAAAAGCTCGCGGACGTAGAGGTTTTTCGTACTGAAATTTTATCAAAGTGATGTTTCTATACCTCGTATCTCTTTGAAAACTTTGGATTTCGTGCACAGTGTGACGCGCTCGTGTTTGCTCAATACATCGCGAGTTTTCGATTAGGCACCTCCAAAGTAGGTGAAGTACGTCCACAATGCTATGTAGACAAATGCGTGGCCGATGGTGGGCTCGAACCTCCGTGTTCTAGCACAGCAGCCCGGTGCTCTAACCATCGGGGTACGATCTGATGCATGCTTCCCCCGTGCTAAAGTCGCTCTTCTCTGTCGCGGGCGTCACGTGCCAGCTTCGTCGAGTCGTTTCCCTGTGGCAGCTAGCGCTTTGACACCATGCGTTAGACGGTCCTGTCTGGGGATCGGCCCACGTTTTAAAGTGAAGCTTTATATGTTTAGGCGAAATCGCCTGTGTACAGAAAACTATCATCAGCAGCATTGGCTCAAGCGTCGTTGTCCTGTTCCGCAGCTGGCTCGTGCTCGGCAGGCGCTCGTGCCACTGCTCCCGCGTTCGTCGTCGTCGTCTGCTTGCACAGCTGGCTCCGTTGCCGCTAATCATTTCAGCGTAGAATTTCACTTCTCTTCTGTCGTCGTAATGGGGAGGCCGCGTCTAAAGGGGGTATGAGCCATTGCTTAAGGGGGTTTGAGCAATTCATTGTCTTACGTGACGGACAGATTTAATTGGGAAGCAATTTAATTTAAAAGAGTCGCAAGTGGCAATGGCGGGCGGACGCTGCTAACCACACCGCCGAGCAAACTCGAGACATCGAACGCAAGCGACAACGGCGGACTGCGGGCACACATACCGTCAGTGACGTCGTTCTATCCGTCGCAACCTAACGTGTGTGTAGCCTCATGATTGACAAATACTTTAATCAACCCCCGCGATTAACCCAGTGATAAACACCGGGGCCGCACGTTGCACCTTCGCTGGTTAACCACCTTCACAGAGTGGAATGGCCGACGAATATTTTTTTTATTTTATTTTTAGGCCAGACGGCGATACCTCCAAAGTGGGTGAAGTCCGCCTAAAATGATATCGCATTGAAACGCCTCCATTTCCTCTCGTCGGAAATGGCGCTTCACTCAGAGCGTGCGGCTTTTCGGCACGACCACCGAGATAAGCGGGAGGCTGCCGCCGGCTCGGTGTAATATCTCGAAGGCGACTTGCTGGGACTTGCGTCATACCTGCTAACCACCAGAGGCCCGCGTTGTCTGCTTACCTGCTATTGAAGGACTGCTAATTTTTTTTTTTTTTTTTTTAAATAGACAGTTACTATCTCTGCAGCTTTGACAAGATTGGTTCAGTAGTATATACTACTCTTGTGTAACTAATTATCCCAAAATTAAATTTCGTTGCAGTTCGCTTTTAATCTGTAGCCCACCGCTACAACGCCCTTTTAACCTAGATGTAGCGGCGGAACGTTAAACCCGATCATCAAACCAATCGCGTTCCAAGTCCTAAACTGGCACAGGACGGAAGCTTCCCCACATTAGCAATATGTGTGCAGTGGTGCACGCTTTACAGGAAAAGGTCACGTTCGCGGTTATGGTTTGAATACGTTCTTGAGAATTCTTGCAAGCTGTAAAACAAAATCGTGTAGCAAATTGATCGTAAGCTAATGGAGGACGGAAGCTGTACAGTCGCTCATGTGGCTTTTATTCTGTTTTTTTTTTGTGTCCTCCCCCCCCCCCCCGTCTTCGCATTTCAGTTAAGCCAAATGTTCGAGAATTAGCCAGTCCCCACCAACTTTTCTCGTGGAGATGGCTGCAGTATTTTTAAACGCGAGATAACTTATTTGCCTGCACCCGTGTAGTGTGCATTAGATGGCGTTGAAGAACCCCATGTGGTCAAAATTATTCCGTAGTCACCCATTACACCGTACCTAATAATGAGCACGTGGTTCCGGCTTGTAAAACTCCAGAATTTTTTTTTTACTTGTAAATATGCTAAGGTTATTTAAAGCAGTACTTACATGGCATTTTTAGTGGCGTTTTTTTTTTCAAATAAACGAAGGTCAAAAACGTCGGCACTCTGAATGAAGCACTGCGCTCTGAATGAACCAGGGGGATGTGTTCCGAGCGCTCGACTTCGACCTGCCGAATGTAAACCACACCGGCAGAGCGCTCTACAGCGCTCTTAAGTGACCAGTCGAATGTAGCATAAGTTTTATTTTTGGCTACTTTTTGGGGTCATAAACGTGACGACAAAGAAATTTTTAACAGGTGGCCCAAAAACTATAGAAAAAATTTAATTCTGCAGTTTTACGTGCTAAAACCACAACATGATTATAAGGCATGTCGTAGTGGGGGGACTCTGGGCTAACTTTGACCACCTGGGGTTCTTTAGCATGCACCCAATGCACGAACTTTTTTTGCATTTCGCCCGCATCGAAATGCGGCTGTTGCGGCCGGGATTTGATCCCGCACTCTCGGGCTTAGCCGCGCAAAACCAAAGCCACTACGTAACCACGGCAGGCACCATAACTGCGTGAAATATAAACGTTCGTGGCGGTCACTGTCGGACTGGCGTGTCAGATATCCACCAGGTGGTTAGTATTAGCACAGTTTTGAACTACGGTTTCTGTCATCGTAGGTGCAGTGTGAGCTCACTGTCATCTACAGCAATAAATAAATAAATAAATAAATAAATAAATAAATAAATAAATAAATAAATAGATTGTACCGGAGTACATCGGCACCAGCTCTGTGCCAGTGTGGAAGAAGACGTTGACGATCGTGTGGTTCGTGCTCGGTCGGTTTTCAACTGAGCCAGCTTGTTTTAACCGCTTCGTCAAGTGCTCTTACCAAGCCTACCTGAAGAATACGCTTGTTGCATTTGGTGGAGGTGCTGGGTAGTCCCCTTTAGCGTCCTGGAACTCCGCAGCCGTACGCTGAGCCTTTCGATTCTCCTCCGCGGACGGTCTCAACAAATTGGTGAGACCTTCACAAGCTATACACTGAGGATGTCAATTTCAATTTCAATTTTCAATTTATTTTGCGAGAGATGCATACAAAAACGGGTGACAAAAGCATCTGGGCCCTTAGCAATTTGCTAGTTCGGGCCCATGCAATAAGTACACAAAATCAAAGCACCCAGGCGCCAGTAAAAAAACATGAATATAATGTTTAATATACTATATAACATAGTATAATGCATTCACCCGCCTCTGTAGGCGGGTGAATGAGTCCACGTCGGAACCTGACCGAATCAAACACATGAAAGGCATAGACGATGACGCCTTTCATATGCTCGTGGCCAAAAGCCCACAGAGCGTTGCTCAAGTTATTGAGCTTTGCCAAAGTTTTGACGAGCTGCGTAAGCAACGCATCTCCACACGTCGCACTGGAATACAAACGGCTGACCTTTCAGCTTTGGATCCCAGCAGCGCTGGTACTGACTGCACCACCTTGCTGCCTGACAGTGCAACTTGCCCACGCACGTGAGGAAGTTGCACGTCAGCTCGCTCCTGTGGCAACGTTGCAAAATAAATAAATAATCGAGCTCTAAAGATTAATGCTGTTAGCCATGGCACAAACCAGCGCCCTTAGTGGCGCCAAATGTTTACTATGTATTCCTGTAAACCTTAAATTAAGATAAGAAACCTTACTGAAAGCTTTTGCGAAGCGTCACCGGCCCATTTGACAGTTGCATCGTTTTTGTATGCTTTCTCTCTGCGCTTGTAAAAAAAAATTATCCGTGTTTTGTCATTCGGGGCTCAACTCCGCGCCCAGCTCGTGTTTCAGTGATTTGCCGCGCCCAGGACTCTTGCGCTAAGCTTGTGTTAGCGCCGAGAGTGGATGGATTGGTGCTACAAGTAGCATCTTGAATACCATCTGACTTGATCGAAAAAAAAAAAAGATGAATGGCAAGCTAAATATGAAAATATTTTCGTTTCGCCGTCCGCGCTATGCACGAGCAGGGACCTTTCCCGAGCAACTGAAATCGCAGATCCTCTTTTTCAGAAAACTAAATCTGTTTGGCGAACGTATTTTTCGGCTCGGGTATACGCATGTAGAAAAGGGGGGACTGTCAAGCCTTCGGAAGCGAGCGCTCGGTCGCGTGTGGAAAAGCGGACTTTGGATTTCAAGGCTGCGTGATATCGGTTGACATTTTCGCGAAGGAGAGCTCGAAATGGAAAAAAGCAAAAGCGAAACAGGGCGAGGGATGGAAGAAACGGAACCGCTGCTCTCTTATATGGAAAGCGCGCGCCGGATTTCAGGACCATATGGGTTCAACTGACGTCTTTGCGTTGGGGAAATTAAAAAAAAAAAGAAGGAAAAGAAATAGAAGAGGGTGAAAAGAGAGGAAGACAGGTGGACTGAGTCCTCTTGCCCGTAGAGGAGGTGGTCGGCGTGGGCTAGTGCTTATCGTCTGCTGCCACTGCACGTAGCAGACGACGAAGGCGGCAACGACAGCGCACGTGGGGCCCACCGGGGCTGTCGTCGGGGCGGCGGGTGCTCTGGGGACCGGAAAACCTCGTCCGCTGTCTCCGCTGCTGCTGCTGTTCCTGTCTGTATCTGCCCCTCATTGTCCGCGTGCTGCTGGTCGCGCCCGCTGCCCGCCCTTTTAATCTTCTTCTTCTTCTTCCTGTTCCTATCTTATTGCTCGTTCTCTGTTTTCATCCGGGCGGAGCGCGGGTCTTTCCGATTTAAAGTTTAAAATGTTAATCCTAATCTGGCCGGCGGCGCGTGCGCGAGACAGCGCGACGCGAGGTGGGGGGAGTGTGGGGCGAGGTGTTGGGTTCGCGACGAGTGGCAGGCCGGCGGGCAGCGGTGAAGCCGTCGTGCTCGGCGTACGCTACCAAATCTGGGCCGTTCTTTGCATTTAGAATTTAGAGCTTCCTTTTCAGTTGCTCTTTCTTGCTTTTCATCTTCTTCCCTTCACTTCTTGTGCTGCTGACGCTGCAGCGACCGCCGTCGGCGCTCGCGTTTCCGCCGCCGGATCACAGAGACGCGGCGGCGACTTCGCGGCTGTATTGGGCGGGAGTGGCAGACGTGGTTACGCAACGTAGTGCGCGTTTTGTTCTTCCGATCGGCGTGCGCGTGTCACTTTTGGTTCCGCCGTGCTTCTCTCCTCCCCGTCTCTTCGTTCCCCGACTGAGTTTTTCCTTTCGAGTACGTCGCTCCGGATAGCTGCTGCCGCTGCTGTTGCTGCTCTTCGAGCGGGTGGATGTGCGCATGCAGCTTTGACGAGCCGCATTGTGCGTGGGGCCTGCTACGTATGCTTCCTCTGGGGACGGGCCGCAGGTTTCACGTGCGCTTGAGGAAAGCGAACATGTTCATCTCCCGCCTGCCTTCTCCGCATTGGTTATTCTGACTTAGTCTTTCTTGTTGCTGATTTGCTGATTCTTCTTTTGTACATCTCCCTCTCTCTGTCTCCTATCGCTTCGCTCATGAAACGACGCGCCGCTGCATGGAGGTTGCGATGCAAAACTTGCCCGCGAGGCCGATGACGCAGTTGCCGGGGGACCCGCCTATAGAATGAACCGAGGAGTCCTCATGGCGAAGGAACAACGCAAAGACGGGATAGTAGCAGCTTAAAGCGCTGTGACCTATGTCAGCGCTGTATTCTGTGTCTTTAAGCGCTGTTCTACCCGCCGGGGTGGCTCAGTCAGCTAAGGCGTTGCGCTGCTGTGAGAGCACGTGGTCGCGGGATCGAATCCCGGTCGTGGCGGCCGCATTTCGATGGAGGCGAAATGCAAAAACGCCCGTGTGCTTGCGTTGTAGTGCACGTTAAAGAACCCCAGGTGGTCAAAATTAATCCGGAGTCCTCCACTACGGCGTGCCTCATTATCAGAACTGGTTTTGGCACGTAAAACCTCAGAAAGAAGAAGAAGCGCTGTTCTGATTCATGCCTCACGTATGCGCCTTGCGGTGAGTCCTTGCACGGGCGTCGCCGTCACTCTTGAATGCGGTCTTGACATTAGCGCCGCATCTCGTTGCTACCGCGCTTTCGTGTGTTCCGAGCGCGTCGCAAAAGCACATTGGGGTGCCTGCGACAATTGTTGAGCTGTGCTGCTCATTTTTGTGCGCGCCGAGCTGCCACCAGCACTGCAGGTCGAGCGCGCAGTCAAAACAGGCTATCATCAATTCTTGTCATTGCCTCATATAATTGCCAGCCTACGTGAAGTGTCGGATTTTTGCAAAGGGAAATCGGGAATTGTGTGCGTTACGTTAATTGTGTGCATTGAATGTTACGCAGTTTTTTTTTTAATGATTATACTCGTTTCTTTATTTAAAAAAAAAATGCTAGGAGCGATGCAAACGTGACGTTTCTGCAGAGGAGTTCCTAGGCGAGATGGACATGCCATCCTGCTACTAACGGGAGTTTCACTCCATGCTCATTTGTTTCGATGTGCATAGAGTCGGGCACTTTGTGCACGATGTGCATAGAGTGGACAAAGTGTACATGCATGACTATATGCATGACTCCGTGCACATGCTGACTCTATGCACATCGTGCACTTTGGCATGATGTGCATAGAGCCAGGCATAGTTCACGGCTGCAGGTCACTGGGTCCGCCATGTGAAAAGCAGAAAGCAAGCGAGGAACCCAACGCGCCGCCACGTTTCGCATGTGAAGTTGTTCTTGAATAATATTTCGTATGCACCCCACACTGACCTTGAACTTTTCAGCTAATTTAGGAATCGTTAATTATTAGGTGATCTTCCGAATGACTGCGTTCACTTTTGTAACAATGTCCCCATCAACGGCTGAATAAGGTTGACCGTGAGTCGGTGCCGTTTCGACCAAGTTGCGTCCACATTTGAACTGCCGATGCCATGGTACTTAACGACGTCATACGACGGGGCATCTGTCCCCACACACCCTCGTTATTTCTCGAAAAATTGGTCGGGGTGTGTTACCTTTGAGATTCGCGAAATTAATAACTGCCCTGTACTCCACTGACTACACACTCCCACCTTTCTCAGTTTTCAGACCGGTTTGACAAAAATAGCCATTGGGAAAGAGCTGAATATTTTTCTCCGGTCTATAGAGACACACACCTGTACCACTGTACAAAATGTTCTTTTCTTTTCTTTTAATGCACGCCCCAGAGTGAAGGGGGTCAGGACATAACTTTATTGAACAACCCTTGTACGTATGCTTCCGTCGCTCCGCTTTCGGGCTGACTGAGCGGAACGTGTCGGTGCGTCCTCTCGGTTTTTCCGTCGTTTTACAACCGAGCTGACCGTGTGTCGCTCGTGTCTCTTTGTGAACCATATCATTTAAAAATGCGAATTGAACGCAGTTCTCTACAGCGCGTGAAATGTGAGCTGAGCGGAGCGTAAGCGAGGCCCAGCTAAGACGTTCTGTTACTCTAACATTGTTCGGATGCTTGACTGCGTCGTCGCGGTGTGGGAAACCGGATAGATGCTTGCTCCGTTTGACCTTTCCCACTGCACTGTACGCTTCGCCGTTTTCAATTTATTTCGTCGGATATTGCGTGGTACAGGAACAGACATTTGGTCTGGTGCTAGGCTGTTCAAACGCTCGCGGCCACCGTTACCTGCGACTGTACAGCGCCTCGGTTGCTGTGCGAGTCTTGGAAAAACCGGAAACCAACACCGCAGCGTCGGATTCTTCACTTTAGTATACTATTATACACTCCGACAAATCGACAAATCTTTTTCTTTCCACTAATGGATACGTTGCGCTTAACTTGTACTTCGTATACTCGCATTATCGGGTTTGGCTTCTGGTGCTGCCTCCTGTGGTATTTCTTTTTTGTTTTTTTCTTTCGAGCACGCCGCGTTTGAAATGGACAAGTAATGAAAGCGAAAGTATAGAGCTTCTAATGGTTTCCTCTCCCAGTGCGCAGAGCGCGAATTGCCGCAGAATGTTTGCGGCGCTGTTACGGTGCCTCAACCCAAAGACCTCGTAGTGCCTGTTTTCGTCGGGAGCGCGAGTGCATATTGGCAGGCCTGGCTCTGGAAGCCTTTCGATGGTGCGGCGTTGGTTGTGTTTGCCTTGCCGTTCCTTTCCCGCAGGTATAGGCGACGCTAAGCAAGTGCCCAGTGCAGAGAGAGAGAGATGTTCACCTTAATAAGCTGGAGATATTAGCCTGCCTGAGTGAATATCATGCTAGTCGAGGTGTTTCGTATGAAAGAGAGAGAAAGTTTAATGATATGAAGTGCAGAGATGTCGGCCTGAGGTACATTCCTCTAGCCAGCTACTCTGCGTTGGGGGAAGGGGAAGAGGGAAAAATGAGGCGCATGATGGGTGACGATGACGAGAGGGGGAGGAGGATGTAAAACAAGCGATTTGGTATACTCAAAGCCTACAGTCCAGGCCCGTACTTTTAAAAAAGTCCAGTATCGCCTGGATGGCCTTAAAACTCGATTGAACGTCTGGCCAAGGGCCTAAAATACCGTCCTCCGACAACGGTGGGCTGCCGAGGCGCATAAGGTAATTAGGATTATATACAGGGTGTTTCAGCGAACACTTTCAAAAATTCTTAAAGGTTGCCTGTGGCAGATAGCACAATTCTAGTTGATGAGCCGGTCTACTCGAAGAGGTGGACATTACTTGCAGAAAAATTAAAATGCATAATCGAATAATTACCAAAAATAACTAATTAACATTTTAACTAATGACCTGATGGCCCATGTTGGAATTTACAAATTGTAGCCGTGGAGTTCGCAAGACGGGTCCACTAGGAACGAAATCTCGGGATGACACCAGTTACGAGATATTAATTTCCGAAGTTTGCGGAGAAATGCATTGTCGTTGCAGTTAGTTTCTTAACAAAACGTCGCTTTATGCATTGAAGCATAAATTTAACTGGAACGCCAATGCATTTCTCCGCAAAGTTCAGGAATTAATATCTCGAAATTGGTGGCTTCCTGAGAAATAATTCCAAGTGGATCGGCCTTCCGCACTCCACGGCTACAATTTGTAAATTGCAATATGGGCCATCAGGTAATTAGTTAAAAACTTCATTAGTGAATTTTTGCGAATTAGACGATTACGCATTTCAATTTTTGTGCAAATAATGTCCGCCTCTTCGGGTAGACCAGCTGATTAACAAGAATTGGGCTATCTGCCACAGGCATCCTTACATAAATTATGACAGTGTTCGCTGAAACAACCTGTATATATATATATATATATATATATATATGTGTGTGTGTGTGTGTGTGTGTGTGTGTGTGTGTGTGTGTGTGTGTGTGTGTGTGTGTGTGTGTGTGCACGATCACCCAGACGTACAAACGCATACACACCTATGCCTTCAAGCATTCACAAAGTATCAACAACACCCTGTACAGGTTTCTGAACAATTAGAAGCGCCTTCGTAGCGCACACGTTCTGCTTGCCTACAGGCCGAGAACGTATCGCAGATCCAAGCTCCGCTCACGCTGCGACTGTACACAGGGCGGCCTTCAGGGGAAAAAGAAAGGGAGCGACAAGGAAGGATGGGAGAAAGAAAGTCGACCGGGAGAGAAGGGGGAAGCCGGGGGAGGGGAGACGTACACGTTGTCCGCGCCGCTGGCCTCCGCCCGCTTGTCGGAGGTTTGGCGAAGAAGCGTGCTGCTGCTGCTGCTGCCGCCTCGGCGTCGGATTTCCTCATTTCCTCCCGCAGCACCCTGTCGCCGTCCGAGGCCCAAGCTGGTGCTGCTGCTCCTTTTGTTGTCGAGGAGCTCGCGCGCCGCCGTCCCCCGCCACCGCCGCGTGACAGTTCGATTAGGAAAAACATGACACCCGCTTCCCCACACAGCACCGTGCTTCGTCGGGAACGCTCTTCCCACGTGGCCGCTATTTTTTTTTTCCTTTATTTCCTTTTTTTTTCTTGTCTGTTTTCCTTCGTTCCTGCGCGTTGCTGGCAGTCGTTCTTCGGTTGCGTATGTCGTCTCGGTTTCAGGCCTCGTGTCTCATCGGTTGTGTTTTGTTTCTCGTGAATCGTGCTTGTTGTCCGGGAGTCGCGGTTACCTGTCGGGGCGTGTACTGGTGACCCCCCCCCCCCCCGACTGTTTTTTTTTTTTCTTTTTAACTATCGTTATTTTTAGCGCGATACAGTACTTTATGCAAGGACCCCGTAGCGGTCTTTGTCCCGTGTGGCTTGTCCGCCCGCGCACTTTATACCCACGCACGTGATGTGAGTATGCGAAGTGTTTTCGGTCGTTTCATGTTTAGTGCCGTAGGCAGCGCTTGGTCGGGAGCCGGTTTCTCCGAAGTACAGCGTGTGGGAAGTTTGTGCAAGATAGGTTTCGAAACTGCCGCCATATCCCCTTCAGACGTCCACATTCGTGGACGCGACCTATTTGTGCCATTTCTGTGCAGTGGTAGCAAGGAATAGAGCACAAACATCAAGCTTAGGGTAAATTGAACATTCTGCTAACCTATATTACTTCCATTTTACTTCTGAGTGATATGCATCGTTACAGATCTAGTACCGCTTTGGTGAAGGCACTACCGTGTTTTACGTGACGTTTGACGTGGAGCATGTCGGTAGCAACCTTGAAATATATATTTTTTTCTTTCTTGAAATGCATGTGGGCTATAAATAACTTGTGCACGTAATTCGAGCGGGTGATTCAATCCTTTTTATGAAGACACGTAGCATCACTGGTTACTCTGTAATTATGATGACTCATCATAAAATGCACTAAGAGTCATTCTACCACCTTGATTTGCTTTCAGTGGAGTTTCAAGCACCCTGGCATAAAATTATGTACGTTTCACACGTGTATCGACAGTCGATCATAATTCGTGTCTGAAGGGGATAAAATCGGACTAATTCATAACTGCCGTAGAGGGAGGCAGAGTGAACGCAAGTGAATGAATGAATGAATGCGATGGCGTTAACCATACTGGGAACGAACCAGCCGACCGTATTATGCAAAGGAGCGTTTTCAACCCCTTGTGAGCTGATGAATTGCTGACGAGCTGGCTTAGAAAAAAAAAAAACGAAACTTTTAAAAAGCCATGTTTTCCCACCAATTGCGCACCATGCGGCTATCTTTTAGGCGCTTGAACCTGCCCAGAAAGTTTCGCTTTTTCTTCTTTTTTTTTCTTTAGCCTGCTCCGTGTTGACTTGGACACGCGCTATACAGGGTGCTGGACCCTATAAGGTGTTCCGGGGTGTTTCCTTGGAACCATTGATGTCGCAAGCCGCACTGTGTCATTCCGATTAGTGCCGAACACGTCAGCCATTGCCAGCCATGCTACACTAGTTGCATCGTGCCGGGGAATTCGGGATGGCGCGGGAAGCTGTGGCGCCTGACTCAACGTTTATATAAACGTTGGCCTGACTAACCGTATTACTGTGGAACGAAAAGACTGATTCAATTAAGTTCAGCGGAAGTTCACCAATAGCAGCAGGTTTCAAGCGAGAAATGATTGCCGTATACCTGATTTTAGTACAGAAGGCTAGATATACAAATGTGCACCGACTCCGGTGTTATCGAAAGAGCGATTGACTTTCGCAGTTCACGACCCCCGACCAGGATGAATTTTCCTTCCAATTGTGAGGCTTACTTACCGGCTGACACGGTATACGGGACCTCTCGCCACATTCTGCTACTGTCAGGCGCATGGCACTATTTCCTTACGTGAAATACCTCCACAGACAATGCACCCATGTACCATATAGCACGGCGCTCAACTCTGTGGGAATCTATTATCCATCTTTCTCTTATTTCTCCCGATGGCGGCTTAGTATTCTTTTAAATAACATCAGCACATTTCTAGCCGTTTAGTCCCTTTCCGGGTGTGTTCTGGTCTTGTAACTGTTGTTACAACTACTGTTTGTAAACTCGTTAACTCTTGTATTGCGTTTGCGTGCAAAGAACTCGTGGGTGCTTGCGAGACTCGGTTTGCTCATCAGAAACGAGAAGATGCTTACATGGGCTGGGCCGCGATTTTGTAGCGATGCCTTATGACTTCTTTTACACTAGTCTTATCATCCACCGCTTACGGCTGGCTGATCCCTTTGATTACGCGAGCGGACCGTCGCTATGACCACTGATAAAGCGCGATAAGCGCGAAAAGGCATTATTACCGGAAAGGCATCGCTACAAAATACCGGCCCTGGTGGCAGTCCCTGAGGACAGTGATGGGCTCAAGTCGCGCAACGTCGTCGCTGTTCAGCTGAGACGCAGGACAAACGCGGCGGTCGCTTATTTTCGGGTTTCTGAAGCGACGAGATGGAGTCTGCGACGGGACACACCAAAAGAACGCCTCGATTTCACAGCCTGCTTCACAGAACCACCGCATTCCCTAGCGCGCCTTTCGCAATTACGCCTCGAGCGTCACTGATTAACGCTCGTTAAAACTGAGAACGGCAAACGCTCTCGGAAATGCTTTAAATACCTCTCCAGACACTCGTCAGCGCGCCGTCGGCTATACCGTCGTACGTCTCGTTCGCGTCCGAGCGTGAAGGTTCTCGCAGTTCCACTTGTTTTGTTAACGCTGTAATTTTTGTTTAAGCTGGGAGCCGCCCTTGACGAGGTAGACAAGCGTCGTGCGCCGTCTGACAAGTGTCATTAACCTACTGCACAAAACGCCGCCGCTGCAGGGGCATCCACACTCGACGACGTGCTGCTCCCCGTGGCGCCCGGCATGCCGCAGTTGAGTCGCGCTGACAAACAACCACGGGAGCGCCCGCCGTTTCTTCGGTAAACAACGATATATATACGAAATAAAGTGTAGAAAGGCGTGTTTTGTTCGCCGCTTCCAACGCGGGTCGCGCCGCCGGAGGCAAACGAAGAAAAAACTCGCGAGATTCCTGCACCGCCGGGGGTCCGCGGGAGACGAAGCTGGCTGGTTGGCTGGTCGTGTTCCCTGGTGGAGACCTTCTGTCTGGCCGCCTTGGCGTGTTGTCGACTGACGGCTGGGCGATTCGTTCGGCTGACGGGTGACGGTCTTGCGCGCGCGGCGTGTACACCGCGTGGCTGCCGCCGGCACTCGATCGTCGTCGAAGACGTCGTCGCCGTCGTCGCTTGTGCATACGCGATTTCTGCGGCGCAGACCTTGCGTTCCTTTGTTATACTTGGCGCTCGGTTTGTGGGCGTAGCTGCGCGCCAGTAGCCTTTGCCCCTGCAGACCACTGTGCTTGTTTGTGCCTTCTTTTCTTTTTACATGATTTTTTTTTTTTTTGCGGCATGGTGTGGAACTTGGCGCAGCTCGATTTCTCGCCGCGCGGTTGGAACTTTCGCGGTTTGGCGGGTTTGCGGAAGAGCTCGTGCTCTTTGATTTATTGTTGTTATTATTCGTCACGCAAACATTTACAGCGCGCAGAGGGGCAGAGAAGCGGGCTAGCAGTCGTCTCCGACGGGGACAACACGCCCAACCGCTTTGTAATAGGAGACAAAGGACAGTAGAATGAGATAAGTACATGAAAGGAAGTAGGTGAAAGGCATCACGCGCGGAGTACGAGCATTACAAACGAGAGTCTATGGTCCTGGAGTTCACAGGAATTCCAGCACAGCTTCGTGAGCCTCATATTGAGTCGAAGAACGACCTTCCGGAAGCAAAAGATGTTAAGCGCAGTTCGAGCCAGATTAGCTCACTGGAGCTTGCTCGATCAGCAGCGCACAGTGACAACTAAGGAAAGTTGGGACATTCTAGCAGCAAGTGCTCAAGCGTTTTTTCTGTACTGTGCACAAGTCGAGCACGAATTAAGGGCTCGGCGCACTTCCATGTCGGTGAAGGCGATGTGCTGCATTAACGCACCCGATGCGAAACTTGAGCAATAGAGACCTACTGCGGCGAACCAAGGATTTGTGTAGGGTGCGATCCCTTGGTGACACGTTCATCCGCGTGGTGTAAGCCCTGTAGGTGGCGTGCAAGCAGTCGCACGTCGTCGAATTTCCATAAAATGTCGTCAGTGAAGTCGCGTTTGTGTGCTGGCGCCGCCGGAGCATCAGCTGGCACGTTCCTGAGATACCAATGCGGAATGGTATCCACTGAAACGTTAAGTGTACTTCCCTCGATCAGGTCTAACTTCATCGACCATCTCAAAAAACTTATCACGTAAAAGAGGTCAGTCATTGAGAGCGCTGGACACCCTGCTGAGAGCTCCGCTCGCCTCGTTTCGGACTTCCTCAATTAAAGGAAACGCGTGGCCGACGGGGGGCTCGAACCTCTGGTCTCCAGCACAGCAGCCCGGTGCTTTAACCATTAGACCAGGATCGCTTTTTTTTTTTTTTTTTTTTTTGCCTCGCTTGCCACATTACTGCAAACAGACGCATACTTCTCTCGGGCCAAAATCAGCCAGTTTTTTTGAGACCTTTGGCGCGTGCTTCACGGGCCGATTTCTCGCGTTCTCGGCAGCTGTCCTTCGGGACAGCTGCCGCTTTGACCCGCCGTTTTAGGCTGCGTGGTGGCGGGCAGCGCGACATCGATGAGGACAGGGGAACGAATAAACACGAGCGCTAACTTCACATGATTTAATGCAATTTAAGCAAGTTGCCTGTTAAGTTTGAGACCGAACCGCGCGCCTTCGGAATCGGCCCGAACTCATCCGCCCTTTCCTCGTAGCAGCTATAACGGCACGCAGAAGCTTGTGCGACATTGTACTGCGTTCGTGATCGGCCCAGGTCGCACTTGTTATGACGTTTCTTAGCCAGAGTACAGATGCCATTGTGCTCACCATACATCACGTGGTTGCTTAGTATAGCTATGGTGTTGGGTCGCTAAGCACGAGGTCGCGAGATCAAATCCCGGCCGCGGCGGCTGCTTCCCGACGGGGGCGGAATGCGACAACGCACACGTACCGTTTAACGAACCCCAGGCGGTGAAAGTTAATCCGGAGCGCTCCACTACGGCGTGCCTTGTAACCAGCTCGTGGTTTTGGCACGTAAAACCCCAGAATTTAAATAATTCCTTTTTCATCGCATGGCATAACATAACATACATCACATGGCATTTGGCATAGACATATAGGTACGGACAGTTGCGGAACAGTCGCAGATTGCGTCGCTGTTCGTGTTTCTCTTCCTTACACCACTCTGTAGTACATACATATGTAGAACCGATCGATCGGCGTGCCGTTAAGTACGGTGGCTAGATGGGTAGGTGTGCCGACCGAGCGTAGTTCCCCACTTCTCCGCATCATGACGCAGAAGTGGCGCTGCGGACAGTATAACGGCTGAGCTGCGCGCAACGTCGGCTGCGCTGTGTAGACGTGCAGCGTGTTTGATAGTATCGCTGCCTCTGTTCTAGCTTTGAAGTACGCGTTATACAATGCCGTTTTGAGCAGTGTAAGCAAAGCCAGAATGGGGAATTCGTTACTGTCGTCTACTCAGAAGACACGATATGCTGAAGTCAAATTACTAGCTTGGCGATTGGTCACATTTATTGGTATAAACGCGGCGCTCCAGCCCATTGCATTAAATACGTAGATGCATTTTTTCCATGCATAAAACAATACTGCAGTGGTTTTATACGGTATATGGAAACGTGTTTACGTGTTAGTAAGTTCTAATGTTTTGTGTTGTGTTGGTAATTAGTTCACATGGTTCACTGTTTGTTTCCAATAAAATAAATCAATACGTCTTGGGCTACATTCAAGAATATATTTAAAATAAAAAAACGCTCTCATAACTTGAGTCAGCAGATGCACCAACATAAATAGCCTAGCGCCAGCAAGGTCGCAACGTTGGTCCACCACATCATAACATTATTCACAGCACACGCCTCCGCTTCAGGTGATTCCTCTTATCCCTGTTGCTTTCGCGCGCCATGTTCTTGCCCTTGACAAGAAAGTAAAGGAACGTAATTGAATAGAACTTCACAACATCTTTTGTTAGCTCTTTCTTGTGCCGCTCACAGCCGATCATATTCGGAGGATTCAGCTGCAGAAAGGATGCAAAGTCGGCGATATAATGTTCCTTCGTAACTCCTTTAAACTGAAGCACAGCTTGAAGGCGTCTTCGAGCGATGCTACCAGTTTTTTTTTAGTGCTTCAGAAGGGAGCAACAGCCCTGACCTACTCATTCTGTTTAATTCAGTAATGTCCCTG
The DNA here is from genome assembly GCF_013339745.2 of Dermacentor silvarum. Taxonomy (NCBI): domain Eukaryota; kingdom Metazoa; phylum Arthropoda; class Arachnida; order Ixodida; family Ixodidae; genus Dermacentor; species Dermacentor silvarum. Next base: position 86,256,425 of record NC_051156.1, read on the forward strand.
AGCAATCGGAGCACTTGGTTCTTTGCAGGAACTTTCTTGCTACATAGCCGGCTATATAGAATAAAAGCCTAGAGTCACTTTTCTTTTCCCTGTATCAGCCCAGCGCTGCTCGATGTCGCAGGCGCTGAGCACCTCATGTGCGGCTTGCAAATTTCCAATGTCGAGGAGCTCATCGACGTACGCTTTTCGGTGTACCGCTTGCTCATTAACGTCGCCGATACTGAGCAAGCTACTGACCAGCCCGGGGCGAACATTTCCGCTGTCATACAGCGGAACATTTCCAATGTCTTTCTCACAAATTTAGAGCCCGACTTGCAGTTCGGAGCGAAGCAGTAAATCTCCTTGGTGGTCTTCTTCGGTGGAGCAATGCCGCCGCTAATCTCGTCGGTCATTTTTCCGACCTGGAACTTTCCACATCGCTTAGGAACTTGCAAACAGTATGAGAGACGCGGAGCTCTTCACCTTTGAAACTGACACGAACAGACGACATACAACTATTCAAATACGGGCTTTATTTTTTTTATTATTATTATTTATTTATTTATTTTATTTTTTTGCTCGCCGCCAGCCCCCTGTAGCAGACGACGCGCGCTGCGGAACCGTTCTACTGACCGCAGCGCCAATTTTGCGTCATGACGCGGAGAAGCGGTGAACTATGCTCCAGACGCGCCGGTCGGCACACCTACCCATCTAGCCACATAAATGTCGTTGCTGCCGTACGGTCGTCGTCACGTACCGTCTTCTTGCTGCTTTCGTCGGACACATAACTGCTCGCCTTTTGTTGGTTCACCTTGGTAATTCTTTGCGCAACCCCAAATGACGCTGCATAGCCAGGCATACCTGCCAACTACTTCGCATGCATAGCATCGATTTCCGCAGTGCCTGGGATCTGCGTTATTATTTGTGCTTACGCCAAAGGCCCGTGGGAGCATCACATAGGCCAACGTAACGTTTTGCGTACGACTTTTCTGTTTTAACGGCGTATACTCCGCAGCATCAAGCACTTCGGGGAAAAGGGAGGGAGAGAGAGAGAGAGAGAAAAAAAAAGCAAGAAGCTCACTGCGCGCGCTTTTGCTTGCATCACTTCTCCTTCGAGGAACCGCTCGTCTTCGACCTCTTGTTGTTGCGTTTGATTTATCGCCTCCCGTCTTCCTGGCTCGATCTGGAGGCGCGATAACAACGGCGGGCCGAAAAGGAAGCGAAAGAATTGAGCCAAACAAACAATTATCGGGGCCCGCATATACGGCGCAACGAGGTGCGCCCTCTTTCGTCATGCACATTCTCCCGTATCCATCCTTCTCGCTAGGATGGTTTGTCTTACTGGATTTTTTTTTTTTTTTTTGCTTTGTATCCTAACGCGTGTCAAGCGGGTGCGTAGGCGTACGAAGACACTCACGCGCGCACCCGAAGGAATACGCACTCGTACGCATACCCCAGGTGCACGTGACCGCCCGGCCTCGCGGTGCAAGCGGATCCACGTAGAAGGAGACCGCCTCTCTCCCCGCGTTCTTCAGTGATCCGGGGCGTTACTCGTACCAGCGGCGACCGTGCTGTAGTAAAAACTCGCTCGGTGGGACGAACCGGCGCGTACCTCCCATCGTCAGCCGCCGCCGAGATCCGTATTGTTTCTGAGCCCGCCTTACGTCTTTCCTCACGCGTAAGCGAAGCGAGCCGAGCAAGCTGCGTGTGAAGCGAGCTTGCTCGTTGTGCACAGCTCTCGTTTGACCCCGGTACGCGCTCCTTCCCAAGTTGCGTGAGCGTGGCGCGCGCTCGGTGCGTTTGCAACCGTGCGCGCATTTTGTGTGCCCGCGCACATTGAAGAAAAAAAGAGTGGGACGTGTGTACAAATGCTCGGCAGATTGTTTTTTTTTTTTTTCCTTCTTCTTTTTCTGAGTTGAGCGGCGGCCGGCTCCTCCTACTTTGTTTGTGTCATGGTGCAAGTTCCGTCTGACCTGCAGCTTGACCCCCGCGATGCATGCGCCTCCCTTGCACAGGTGTGCGCTGCTGTAGCCGCTCGCTTTCCGCAGTGGGAGGGTTGCAGTGGTGGTGGGCGTTTCGAGATCTCGCTGCGTGTCGTATCGTAGCCGTCGCACGGAGAGCGGCATTCCTTCAACGATTTTGAGAATCCAAAAGCGCGCGTGAGCGCGCGCCATTCAGAAGAAGAAAAAATGACACGTCCTTGCTCCATGTGGTCACGGTGGTTGTTTTTGCTAAGTGACCGCTATACTGGTTAACTCGAGGTCGTGAGATTTTCACTCCTATTCTGCCCGCCTTTATTTATACCTAATGAACCGCCACTGGACGTAAGGCCTCGTTTGCTCCCTGCGCCTTGAAATTTGATTTTGATCGCGGAGCCTGTCGATCAAGCGACAGGCCCCGCGAGCTGTTTCCTGAAATGTTCGCCGAATGATGACAGGTCTTCGGTGGGGCATTCATTGTTATCTATTGAAGAGATTTCGATATTATTTTGTCTGTTTGCTGGACATCCCCGCAATCGCAAACTCGTTGGTGTGATAAGTCAAGTCATTGTACAGCATTGTAAAGGATGGGACAGCGAGCTTCAGTCGTATGCCACAGTATCTTTTATGGTGCCTACAGAACCGGCTATAGGTTAAATTCGACTCCTAATCAGTTTAGAAATCGGCCTGCTGCGCCATGTTTGCAAGTTGTCCGCGCGAACTCCGGCCTGGCTACACTATGCATCGGGGACAATAACGTTCACAGGTCTGAGGTGGTTCTGTCACGTCCGCAATGCTGTGGAACGTTATCTTTACTTGACGTTTCGGAGTATGTGTTTGGCTCTGCATGGGTATAGCATGACTCATGCTCCCGAATGTATGAACGAGGAAGCTGTTTGACCACCTTATTAGGTCTGTTGCATTTATTTATTTATTTATTTATTTTTTTTTTGTTTGTTTGTTTATTTATTTATTTATGTGCGCTTTAGAGGCAAACATGGGATTACATTATATGCACAGGTCTTATGCCGTAATGTATTATTTGATTGCGCGGAAAGGAGGCGCACTAATTGGCACTAATTTGGCGGTCAACGTGCGGTGCTATATACAGGCTGTTGCTGATAAATGTGCCCACAAATATATTCGATCAGACAGTGACCGACCGATGGACGTGAAACCGTGGTGAGCTAATGAAAACAAATTACAAATAGCATACCCTGGCCTGCTATGGGCCCGACTGAGGCCCCAGCGTGGACCAGGCCGCGCCCTGGCGTCCGGGTAAGCTCGAGCCTGTGCTGTGTAAGGTTGTAACAAGGTTGTAAGCAAAGGGGGTGGCACAGGATCTCACTGCAGCGCCTGCTTCGATTCCCGTTTCCAATCCAATGTAAGGGCAATTAATAAACGCTTGAATATCGAGATTTTGGTACGCGTTAAAGAAGTGCAGGTGGTCGAAATTCAGAGCTTTCTACTACAGTGCCTCTAATAAACCCAATTAATCATTAAGAGAGAGATAAAACGTTTAATGATATCTGGAGAGCTTAGCCTAGTGACAAGCCCGGCGTGCTGCTTGAGTTGGTTATATATATATGGGCGAAAGAAATGGCTTGAAAGAAAGAAGCAAAGCACGCACACACACATTAACACAAGTTAATCATTCAGTGAATCAGCCAATCTATGAACGCTCCACAGCTTGCCTAATTACGCGCAAGGAAAGCGGAAACATTCCGACCAAGAGAGAGGTCAGGCAAGGAGACGCAGTCTCTCCAAGGCTATTCGCTGCATGCTTAGAAGAATTAGGTATTCTGGCTATTATACTGAGAATGATTAGGAGTGGGATCAGCGGCGAATATCTCAGCAACGCGCTGCTTGAAGGTGAGAGTGTCCTGTTCAGCAAGGCTGGGTATGAAATGCCACAAATGATAGCCTAAGCAGAGAGAGTGTAAGAGTAGGGTTGAAGGTTATAACGCAGAAGATAAAGTTAATGTTCAATACTATTGCCTGACAAGAGACCAAAAAATGTCACAGTTTCGCCTTAAGGGTGAAGCAATGAATGCGATAGCAACACAGCAATGTCATACGAAGTAAGGTGAGCGGCTTTGGTAGCAATATGAATTGTAGTAAACATGAGCTGATTAAGTAAGCAGGTGTGCTGCGGCCTAAGTAGACCGACATGGAGAGACTCGATGACCACGAGAAGCCGCGTGTGAAACGGTGGTGTTGATGAGAAGCGCTGCCCGTGGGCAGCGCGTGCGAAGGGACACACCTGTAACGCTACACTGCCGATCCGGGCAGCATTGCATGTGTAGCGTGCTTTGGAAAATGTGGCCCGACTATTACTAACTGAATGAACAAGCGTGCTGTGAGCGCGCACAAACAAACATGAATAGATCACACTGAATGACTGCAGACAACGACTGTCAAAACGCTGGCAGCAAGCGCATATATACGCCGCAGCAGCGGGCGAAGGTACGTGCGGTCTATCGCTTCAACGGAAACTCAGCGGCGAATGCACGGCGCAGAAAGGTCAGAGCCGTGTGGAGATAAGAGACGGTGCGGACGAGCGACGAGCGCGGTTGTTGGCAGCGTAGAAGTGCCCCCCCCCCCCCCCCCGCGCTCCCTCCGGCGCTGGCTTCCCGCTTCCTTGCTTGCGCGTGGGAGAGATAAGAGACTGTGCGGACGAGCGACGAGCGCGGTTGTTGGCAGAGAAGTGCCCCCCCCCCTGCTCCCTCCGGCGCTGGCTTTCCGCTTCCTTGCTTGCGCGTGGGAGATAGCGCACGTCCCCGCACGCTTCCGCTCGGGCATACGGCGCGCGGCGAAGATTTTATCTATAGGGAACCTCACGGCGACGACGACGGCGACGGCAGAAATCCGGTAGAAGTGTCCATATAATTGCTATCGCAATATAACCTATGATCGGCAGTCAGCCTCTATAGTTCAATTACTCACAGGGGCCTCTGATCATGAGAAGGAAATTGGCAGAAGAATAAAGATGGGTTGGAGCGCACACTGCAGGCATAACCAAATCCTGCTGAGAGCTTACCACTGTCATTGAAAAGTGAGCAATCGTGGCATTCTACCGGCGCTAACATATGGTGCAGAAACTTGGAGGTTAACAGAGAAGCTCGAAAAGAAGTTAAGGACTGCACAAAGAGCGACGGAACGAAAAATGTTAGGCGTAACGTTATGAGACAGGAAGAGAGCGGCGTGGGTCAGAGAGCTAACGGGGATGGCCGATATTCTAGTTGACATTAAGAAGGAAAAATGCAGTTAGACGGGCCACGTAGTTCCTAGGGTAGATAACCGGTGGACCATTACAGAGTTACTGAATGGATGCCAAAGGAAGTGAAGCGCGGTCGAGTGCGCCAGCGAATTAGGTGGTATGATTAAATGAGAAAGTTTGCAGGCACAGCATAGAATCAGCTCGCGCAATACATGGGCAATTGGTGGTCGCTGCGAGTCGCCTTAGTCCAGCAGCGGACATAAACATAGGCTGGTGATGATGAATCAGTCAGTTTGAGTGGGGAAACGGGTGATGTAAAACGTATGAAGTAAATACGTACTACGTAAGCTGCATGGTATAAGACGTGCATGTAACCTAGAGACAGACGGCCGCACCGCACAGCTGACCGCGCAGCTGACCGCGCAGCTGACCGCGACATTGTTCCTGTTATATTATATCGTGTGTTCACGCGGCGCTGGAATGTCGCAAGCAGCGGATACGATGGCCAGTCGTTGAAAAACCATGGGCGGCCATCGTTTCTCACAGTCCGTGGGCTGCGGCTGGTCTCGGAGACGTGCTGCGCGATCGAGTAATATACGGCTTCTCAGATAGCCACGTATATAAGGCGCCGCCGATGCCGTTCGGTGTCCGATGGCGACGACATCGGACAGGGACTTTCTAGAGGGGGGCGTGGCGGCTGCTCCATCGGGTTCTGCCACGGGCCACGGCGCGGCTCAGCGGGAAGGGGCAACCGGCGCAAATTAATCGCCGCCTTTTTTTCCCCTTCTTTTTTGTCGGCCCTCTGGCTCGCTCATAAGTAGATAGCGTTCCCTGTAGCCTCCTGTTCGTTGCCCGCCGACCGGCGGCGGCGCGCCCACTCGGAAGAGGACCCGATGCCTGCGGAGTCGGTTCCACCGAAAAGGAGCACCGCCCGGGCACTTTACGTGCATGCTCCCGTTGCTCTCGCGCAGTAAGGTGCAGTGTGGCATGGGTTGACGGAACAAGCGGATAGTCGCTCATGCACTCGCCAATATTCTCTGTACGCTAATTACCCACTCACGTACCTGCTCATGCTCATGGACACCACTCGCACGCCTTCGTAGTCGATTCCATTCACACATGCCGACATTCGATCACGTTCGCGTGCTGTCTCAGTCACAGGCACTCACTCGAGTTCATGCTCGCGTCCACTTAAACTCGTAAACCCGTGCTTGCGTCCAGTCACACAACCTTCGTCACTCACTTTTAATGTTGTATTTCACGCCTGTGAAATTAGTGTGGAGCGATTATGAGTCAGTGCACTCGGTAGGAAGTATGCCGAACTGTCAGTCGGGGCCGGTAGACCTTCGTTCTATCGAACTTGAAAAGTGGAGGACATCTTCGAAAAAGCGCGCGATGATTGCCGGCACGCGCACCGGGGTCCCTCCCGATTCGCTTGCTTCCATTCCTCCTCTGAAAGCTGCCGCAGTGTTAGCCTTATACGCGACAACTGTCGCGCCACGTGCTCACCGAGGCTGCAAGCTGAGCGAGGAAGTGTGAATTCTTGGTAGAAAAGCAGCTCAAAAGTTGAAACACGAAGGAACCGAACAACACAAGCACTGGCTATAAACGAATTTATTGAAGAAGGAAAACGACAAAAAAAAAAAAAAGATAACATCCGAGGAGGAGCTGCTCGTGCGCCCAGTAAATACAGGTCAGCTAGGAATGTTTACACGTGTAGGGCCCCTTTTCGCTTCTTGAGTAATTCAGTTGATGTACTTGTCCCGTTCAATTACCTTATGTGTTCGTGTAATAAGCGTTGCGTTGGTATTGCAGCATGAAGTATCTGACGCTGCACCACGGTGTAAGATATATACTCTACTCAAGGGTTTATAACATGAAGGTCAAGTACAATGGCAGGAGTTGCGAAAAACAAAGCAAATAAATATAAGTACAGTATGTAATTACAAGAGTTACACCGTGCGCTGCACCCAGCCTACGCTGTAGAATCACAGCCGTAACTCGTTGTAGATGGTGCATGCCAGGTTATACGCTCTTACCTTTATTATTTATTTACTGGTCAGTCATCCGCGAGCTTCCGTTCTGCTCTTGTGTTTGCCACTAGCACGCAGCGTGTTGTCACCATTAGAGAGTTTTAGATTAGGGGACGCAGGCGGCTTGCGTCCCCTAATCTAAAACTCTCTATTGATGAGTGTGCCCCGGACTGTGAGTACTTTCTTTTTTTTAACACGAAAGTGTTTTATGCCGGGGTCCACCAAGACTTTACTGACGTATTTCCGTCACGGAAATACGTCATAGAACATAATACAAAGAAAGAAACCAGAAGAAAAAGTTCCACAAACATGCAAAATTTGGAAATCGAACCCACGACCTCTCGGTCCGCGACGATAGATCGCCGAGCGTTCAACCCATTGCGCCACAAACGCATTTGCAGAGAGCTACACAGACGCACCTTATATATCTAACACTCCTCCGTGTACCCGCGCTCTTGCTCGGGGCGGTGCCGCCGCCTACGAGCAGAAAAGAGAAGTACTGCATTATGACACTAACGCGCACCGACAGTATAGTGCCTAGAATATACTTACTAGTGTGCCGACCGCCGGGCGTTTCCAATGGGAGACGCTGGCACCGCCGGTGATGCCTTCCACCGGAGGCCCCCAGACGGCGACACTGTTTGGGACCGTGCTAACCGAGCGGCGCATCACGCGTCACTTGGGTGCACTTCGGATGCGCGTTCGTAAGCGCAGTCGGTTGCGGCGCGTTGTAGCTTTCGAGCAAGTAGCATGTGGTGCCTCCGCATGTCATTGCTGGGTTTCTTTCTGTGCGCGTGGTTCGCACTTGTGTCTGTTCACGGACGGAACCGAGATGTCGTCGCAGAAAACGAGGCGTAAACACAGCACCTGTTTTGTCCCATATTGTACAACTGGATACCGCTCAAACAACAAGCAAGTCTCATTATTCAGCGCGCCTGTTGACTGGCCAGAACGTTTTGCCGAGTGGGAGAAGAATATAAGAGGGCAGATCGAAGGCTAACTCTGGCGGCTGTCGCTTGTGAGAAGCACTTTATAAATTGCTACATTGAGCGCTCCTTCAAAATTAGTCGACGGCGTGTCGCCCATGAAAATGTGCCCTGTTTAATTACCGTCATTTATGGTAATTAATTTAATTTATGGTAATTGGATACAACTTGGTGCCAATTTAGCATTTGTGGACATGTCTCGCATATAATAGTTTACTGTGGAAAAAAGTTACACTTCTTAGGAAACCACGTATTTATTTATTGGTATTTTTCGCAGAAACACCCCGTATCGTGTAGCGTTATAATGATAACTGTGCATACGATCGTTTGTAAGTGCAACGAAATCATATTCTTTCGATTACGCTTTGCACCTCAACCAACGCTCCGCAGAACTAAACGGGCTGGGACAGCCCATTGGCGTCTGTCGCACACGCGCGCGTTGGCTAGAGACGCCGCTCGGCATAGCACGGTCCGTACGGCTATCGCCGTCTGGTGGCCGCCGGCGGAAGGCATCATTCTCCGTGCCACCGGAAAGCCCGCGGTCGGCACACTAGTAAGTATATTCTAGGCACTATACCGACAGTGAACGCTTCGGTGGTCTCAGCACTACGACGCCTCGATGCCAGCATTCGAAGGGACGCTGGCATCAAGAAGCACTACCAACGCCACCTAGGTGGCGTTCACCGTACTCAGCACAGCGGAGCGTGGCCTCCGCAATTAGCTCTGAAAATGTTTCTGAAGTTGATCGCGGAGGCTGCAATTACGACGCGCTGTACGCGCTGATTTGACTCGGTGACGATTCAGTTACGTGCTTTGTCTTGCGCGTTGTATTAGTGTGTCAGTTACGTGCTTCGTCTTTCGCGTTGTGCTAGCGTGTGCAGCGTAGTGCAGCTTCCATATGCACGACGGTTGCTCATGGTCATCGACGTTGGTAGTCGTGATGGAGGAGACGTGCCACCAGGCGTCAGCGTGGGTGCATCAACGCCTAAGGGCGCTTTAGCCACAAAACACCAATAGACATTATATATCAATGTGCAATAAACATTACACTACTTCTGTGAAGACACGTTTCACTTTCGTGTTCTATACCGATTCCTATATAAGAGGGATCAACCACATTTTTTCCCTCAGGTCTCGGGCGTAAACTGTGCGGGTCGAACCGGAAACCGGTTCAGGCTCAATGTCTGCGATAAACCGCAGAGCTGCCGTGCGGCAGCTTGCTTTTTACGTGTTCTCTGTTATAGACAGCCACCTTCGTTGCGTTTCCTCCGCGCTAATTCTCGAGATACTTCTTTGTTAAGCAGAGAAACGGCGGAAGATTTCCACCAATGAGAGAGCACATACTCTTCGCCGTGTCCCGTTTAGCGTACTCTCTTTCCTTATGCGAAGAACAGAAAACTACCAGTTTAGGTCTTATTGCATTCAGTTCGTGTAGACAGTCGGACTGGAGACGAACCGAGTCGCCGGGTTTCTGGTGCAGCACGGCGCCAACGTATGAGCCATCGCTGTAGACGAGAGGAAATGAGGCGCTTTTTTTTCTTTTTTTTTTTCTGGAAGGATCATGTCCACATTAAACGGACCTGCGAAAAACGCAGTTGTTTGCTAATGACAATATGGTCGAGCTTGCTCCAACAATTTTTTGGCAGTGCGCTGATCTCACCAAAATACCTCAAAACTATATTGCAGTTAAAATGTATATAGCTTACTATCGCTGTAATTTAGGAGTAAAGTTTCGATTTGGCTCTTATAGATATGTAACACAGTAATTGGCTCGTTTTGATTGAACCATTTTATTTGAGCTTGCATTGGCTACCAAAAAAAAAGAGACTAAATATCAGCGCATGAGCAATATCGCAATACTTTGCAAAAAACTTAACATCACCAATCTGTCTTCGTCTGTTGCATCCTCTGTTTGGGATCACTTCTTCTTCTACGAATAGACCGGTCCCCAATTTCTTCATTGCCGTCGTCTTTCATTTGAAATGTACCGTCTTTGACCAAAAACACGATAACAAGGCAACTAGCGCACGTGAAACACACTGCATGCGGCCATGTTGGTTGTTTTGGTCAGGAGGCGTTCACTCAGCACTGGTTTAATGGGTCTGGCTCACTTTGGTTCAAGCAAGTGCAGCACTTGGCTCATTTTTTATTTGAAATTGTTTTTTAGAGTCCACGTTACAATCAGGAATTGACTTGTTTTGATTACAATTATTACTAAAATAAAGGACACCTAGGTGTACTTTACGCTTCCGTCAAATTTAGCCTGGTTTCGGTTTCTGGATTTGTCACTTTAAAAAAAAAAAACTTTAAATGGCTTCCATCCGACACCATTTCACTGACTCCATGCAGTCAATAGAAAGCTAGGGCTCGTGTCAGTAACGAAAGCCGGCTGCGTTTCCAGAGAGAGAGAGAGAGAGAGAGTAAAACATTTAAAGCAAAGCTTTCTTCGCCAAGGCCCTCCACGATTTGACGTGTTGTCGTCGTCTAAGGCTGTCTCTCCGAGTAGGAGCTCTCACTACACTCTGGACACTGGACGCGTAGGCGTATGCACGACTGAGAGCGTTTTCAGCACTTTTGCCAAGCTCGCTATCTTCGCACAGTACCATGGAACTCTTTCAGCAGTCTGCTTCAACGTGTGCGGTGTCGAGTCATGCGAAACGTCGCGAATGTAGCAGTAATCACCGAAAGTGATCGCTCTAGAATACGTCGCCCCTGAATAGGACTTATCGTGGCTCTGCAAAATAATTTATACCATTATAAGTGTATAAGGGTATTAATATGTTTATAAATCACACCCATACACTCAAAAAGGGTGTACGGGTGTGAGTTTAAGATTGATATACAGTCTTATTCACTTTTGAAGGCGTAAATTATTTTACAGTGTACGCCACCGTGGCTGTTGACCTTTACGGGACGCGTTCTTCGACGAAATCTGCTGCTTATTTCGTATCGTGATGCGCTGTTTTGTGCTCCGTGCTTATGAAGGCTTCTTTTTTTTTTTTAACAGTGATTCCCACAGTGCGAGGGGGGTTCATGATCTTTCTATCTGGGCACTCGTTCCAGGAATAACAGAGAGGGATGATCAGGGGGTAAGGAGAGCTGAATTATGTGTGGGCAGAGCACGGGAGTCCTTTGTTTAAACCCCCTCTTTCGCGAGCCGGCGTTGGCGACGACGACCCGCAGGGGAGATGCATGCCATCAAGAGCGTTGACAAAGTCCGCCATCTTGTCGGCTGTGGTTGGCTGAGAGGGCCGCTACGTTCTCTCTGATTGGCTCAAAGTGCCTCCGTTAGAGAATCTGACAATATGGCGAAATTTGACGATGCCCAGAATGGTAACCCTGGCCTCGAAGAGTCCGCAATCCGGCGGTTGTCCTCGTAGTCCTGCTGCGCTAGAAATACTTCCGAAAAGCTTCCGTTCAGTCAGCGTAGCGCGGAGGTCGACGAGTGGCGCCACTATATTTCTTGCGGACCTCTTTCGTGATTGGCTAACGTGACTCCTATAGCTTTTGCTGCACCGCGCCGAGTCTGTGAGACGGAGCTAACGGAGTGCATGTGTGCAAGCAGACAAGCTGCAGGCGGGCCGCCACGCCGCGCGCTGCTCCCATACTGCAGCAGCCGGGGTGCCGAAGTTGTGCCCCGCGCGCAAGTGGCTCGCGGGAATGCGCTGTGCCAGGCAAGGGCGCGGAGCGGGGCCGTTCCGGGCAGAGAAAAAAAAGCGAGCCCGCGGTTGGCGGCCCCATTAATCCAGCCCCCGCCGCCAGCGACTGCGGTATATAGATGAGCTGCCGCTCGAAACGCGGAGAGGGCTGCAGCGTGCACGTTTACGGAGAAGGAAGACGGCGCGCGTCTTCTTCCGCGCAGCTTGGCAAAGGCTGCTGTGGCGAAGCGTGCGTATGCAGCATACCAGCGAGACCGTCAGTTCTCGCGGCAAGCCTCGCATGTGGCCGGCCCTCCTTCGAATGTGCGTGTGTATTATATGTATATGTATACCGGGACGCGCCCTTAAGCTACGCCTATCGACAAAGTGCACATGCTGCCGCATCACTGTTACTTGCGTGCAGCGCTATTTGAGCCGACCCGACCGTCTCAGCGTGACATGTATGGTTCCTCATTTTTTGCGACATGTTAATTTTTGGCGCCATGTTTTGCGCCACCTATTATTAAACTCTGTGATGCGACACCAGCCATACGCACAACGCCATCGGTTCCCTGCGGAACTGCGTGGATGTATAGGAATGGTCTCGTTCCAGTGACACGAGACAAGGTGCGCACTACGCTGAGAGCCCTACGCCAAGCGCGTTGGCGTGTCACGCTGATCTGGGTGACGTGTCACGTCGAATCGAATCACGAGTCACATCGAATCGGCCAATAGAACATTTGTGTTTTACCTCTAAGCTGCAGTGCACAAAGTCTGTCTGGCTTCAAGATTTTCATCGTCATTGCGCCTACACGCCCCGATCAGCGGCTTGCGTCGTTCTGCGCGCAACTGAGCCGAACCGAGCCACACAGTTCGTTCGCAGGCGCGTTCTCCATTGGCCCCTAAGCGCGGCCAAAGCGACCGGCTCCCGTCTGTTGCCTGTACATACACGTGTGTAGCGTATGCGTGCGTGCGTGCACGGTGAAACGTGGAGGAGGGTTCGATCCCCACCCGCTGAGCACGGGCTTCTGGGAGTGGCCCGTCCGCCGATATTGCTCGACCAGTGGAGACCTCGCGCAGCTCCGTGTGTAGTATAGGACCAAGGCGCGTATAGGCACGGTTGTAGAGTCGTGATATATGTATAACGACCGCGGCAGGGCATCGCGCGCGTAGTATATGCGCGCAGTGCGTATACCTCCGAGTTCGCGCGGTTTCTCGCTCGCTACTCTTGCTTCCTCTTTCTCTGCCTTTTGCCGTGCACGAGCGTGTTATATTGCCTACATGGCGCGGCGGCGGCTGCGGTCGTCTTCGTTCTTGCTTCGTTTTGTTTTCTTGCGTCTACGCGAACTTTGCATACAGTGAACGTTAAGGACCGGCCCATGTTTTTAGAGGGAGCGGCTCTGTAGATTTCTGGCCTGCTGCGAATGGCGTGGCTTTGACACAAGCGGGGAAAAAATAAGGTATGTAGATCGCACGCGCGACCTGCAGGCACTTTTGAGCTAGCCGCCGTGAAAGTGGCCGCCACAATGTGCATGTACCGCCATGTCACTCGCGCGAAGTGCATTCGTGACGAATCTCGTGCTCGCGTGGTGGGCATTTCGTTTAGGGGCCAGTGAGGAACTAACGGTTCGGTTTGCACCCGTATAGCTCAGTGGCGTTGCGCTGCTGACCGGCACGAGGTCGCGGGTTCGTTCCCGGCTGCGGCAGCATTCTGATGGAGGCGGAGCGTAAGAATGCTCGTGCATTGGTTGCACGTGAAAGAGCCCCGATAGTCAAAATGAATCCCGTCTAATACAGCTTGCCTCGTAATCCATTCGCGATTTTGGCTCGTAGATCCTCGAGGGGAAAAAAAAAGGAGTCGGAGTAATGCGCTGCAGCTAATCCTCCACAGTTGGTGCTGTTGCTTAATTGCACGTCTGAGCAGACATGCGCGCGCGGGTCGACGGCATGCGCGGAACGTACCTCCGAATGTCTAAAGTTTAAGGAGACAGCGTGCATGATGTGTAGGTGCACGCGTAGAGCTGAAAATGTCGAGGTAATGCAAATGCTGGAATGTCAAGCATTGTCAGCGAACAATCGACACAATCGTAATACGCATATACGTCTGTAGCGGTCTAGGAGTCACAATGATAAAAACGAGAAAAACACATTTATACTACGGGAAGGTTATTTCACTGGAAACTTCAGCTATTCCTCCATTTAATCCTTTTGTTTCTGTTTACGCTCAAAAGATGGAGTTCTTTGATTTTAACGGACTTCTTAAATTTTGGCAGAAATACTGGCAGCGAAGTTGATTTTTTTTTTTTTTTAGTGCTATTCACAATTGACAGTTGTGTGCAGCTTCTCACCACGCACATAAATTTGGGCAGACAGTCCTCATATGCGCAAACCAAGTGTCGTCATTTCTGGAAAGAAAAAAAAAAACAAGAACAGTACAGCCAGTCAGCCTAACTTAGACTATGGCTGTATTATACGGGTAGGCAGGGTTTCGAACGGCATTTTCTTTCGAGGTTGGTTCGCATTCGGGTTCGCGCTTTTTTCTCCGATTCAAGTTCAGCTGCGCAGTGAAAGTTGTAACGGTTCGAACCGGTTCGGAGCTTTGTGAACCGGTTCATTCGGGTTCAAACGGTTTCGAAGCAAAAATAAGGATTCGCGTGTTACCGGTCTGTTAGCCAGCCTCATATGATTATGAACAAATATATAACATTTTAACAAAGGGACGCAGCCGTCTAAAAAAAAATGCAAACAGTATGAAAAACTATGATTTGTGTAAAGAAATACACTCGCGAAAGCTTTTTAGTCAGTGCAGCACCTCTTAGTTCTGCTCAGAAATAGAAACTGAGCGAACTCAATACATGTCGTGTGACATTTATAGCGGGAAGAGTCGAGAGCTTGATGACAAATAGAATTACATTTCTCGTTCCTTAATGGTACATGTTCCACCACCGCTTTCTGCAGAGCCGTGCCTCGCAAGCAACAAGAGATACCGCCTAAACGCTGCAAGAGCTGTAGAGACAGCCCTACGATTACATAAATGCGCGATGGCGCGCTTATTAATAGCCGATCACCGCGAAACGAAATCCGACTCTCGTTTTTGCTGTTTAGAGCGAAGCTTTATTTTGCCTGCTTCACGCGGTTTTGAATTTCCCGTCTGCTTCTGCGCGCGGTGTAGGGCTGAGAAAGAAAGAAAAGGGGGGGGGGGAGCTTTTTAATTAAAACCGTAGAGGTTCGGGAGATGCTTCGTTCTGTATATAGCACGTGGACAGAGAGTGAACGTACTGTCAGTGAGCGCACCTATGTTCTGCGTAATAAAACAGTAAACCGTGAGGCCTGTACTTTTAACGTCGGCTCATGGGTATCTATAAAGCACACAGAACCCTTAATAGAACATCGCATTATATTCAGCGGCGTCTTCACGCGGTTTTGAATTTCCCGTCTGCTTCTGCGCGCGGTGTAGGGCTGAGAAAGAAAGAAAAAGGGGGGGGGGAGCTTTTTAATTAAAACCGTAGAGGTTCGGGAGATGCTTCGTTCTGTATATAGCACGTGGACAGAGAGAGAACGTACTGTCAGTGAGCGCACCTATGTTCTGCGTAATAAAACAGTAAACCGTGAGGCCTGTACTTTTAACGTCGGCTCATGGGTATCTATAAAGCACACAGAACCCTTAATAGAACATCGCATTATATTCAGCGGCGTCTTAGATTTTTGTAAATTTCTTATGTTTGCGCTGTATCCGGAATAGGTATGTGGCACTGCGACACAAGGGGTGGGTAGTAGAATGCTCAAATGTAATTAGGTGCCTGTCGTACACCCTTCGGCGCCCATACACTTCTCATCAGCATTGTACCCTCGGCAAACACCGTACATCGCGTCTTTGTCACATCGCGGCATCTACGCCAGCATGGCACCGAGCACTCGTCTGATTTGGTGTTCGCTTTTTGGCATCGCTTGTCAACGGTGTATTAATAACCCTTTTCGCGGAGCAGTTTGCTCTAGAGGAACGAGATGGCGCCTTCGGCGGCACGCCAATTCATGCTGCAAAATAAGTAACGATAAAGGAAAGACGTGTGCGGTAGTTAGCTGCAAAAATAATGTTTCGCATATTAAGGAATGGAATCAACCTGTGGCGCCGCTGCTACACAAGGACTGCCTGTGTTGCCGGCCCTTCGCGATGAACGGCTTTCCTCGAGGATAAAAACATGTCGCAGTTTCGCCCGAAAGGCGAAGCATCAATTGCGATAGCAAATTAGTAGAGAGCTATTCGGAGTAGGGATAGTAGTTTTATCGGCTGCATAAACTTGGGCACATTCGCTTACTAACTTAATTAACAAGCGTGGTGTCAGCGCGCACAAGCAAACATGAATAGATCACACTGAAGGACCGCAGACAACGACTGTCAAAACGCTGGCAGCAAGCGCAGCCGCCGCAGCGGCCGAAGGTTCGTGCGTTCTATCGCTTCAACAGAAACTGAGCGCCGAATGCACAGCATACAAAGGTCAGAGCCGTGTGGAGATAAGAGATGGTGCGGGCGACCGCCGGTGCGGGCAACCGCTACAGTCGGGCAAAGTACGAGCGCGGTTGTTGGCAGAGTGAAAGCTGCGCCCCCCCCCCCCTCCCTCCCGCGCGGCCTTCCCGCTTTCTTGCTTTCGCGTGGGAGATTGAGTGGCCAGTTCTCCTTGCGCCCGGTTGCAAGATACGCCTTTGGTGCCGCAACAGAGCGTCGCCCCGCCTCCCTCCCTCCCATACCCCGACACCCTGCCAGGTGGTTGGGTTAATTCTCGGTACGTGTGTTGTGGTGCCGGGTGTCTTGTGCTTTATCATGTGTTCTATGTAGCGTGAATATCTGTACTTGTATAATCTGTCACAACGGCATCGACGCATTTGACGTATTCAAGAAGTGTCGAAGCAGTGTAGTAACGTGTCCATGCCTGTATCTTGGTGGTCTATTTTGTAAATTACGGAGCAGGTTGGTATTTCTCACCAGTGATGTTACTTGATATGACGGATTTTCCGTATTACAGATTGTCCGTTTTCTAACTACGGAAATAGAAGACGCAACATTTTGCCGCAGGTTTCTGCGTAATCCGAGGAAATGTTTTTACAATATGCGGCAACCTTATGTGCAAAAACCTTGGCAGAGAGAAAATTGCTAAAGGTGTTATTGTATTGTGTAACTCGAAAGATAGGGAAACAGACTCCTCGATAACGTTAGCAATCGAGGTTCTGCTTAGATGGCTTTTTTGTCTTTTTTTTTCAGGCTGTCAATAAACGCTTCATGTATGTGACATAGTTAATGCACCTTTCCAATTTAATGTGGCATGGTGGCACAGTTAGAAAGCCACGGGCACCTGTATACGTCCGCTTCTAATAACACCGCGTATGTGTCTTGTTGAATTTGAAGACGCTCAGTGGTGAAACCGTAGCGAATTAGGGCTGTAATGAAGTATTTTTTTTTCGTTTCTATACAGAGTTGCGTATTCGTTATAGCGTGATGTTATCAGGTGGCTTCCTTTCTCTCTCTTTTTTTTTTTCTTGGAGACAGTAAACGTGCATGCAAGCGGAAGCAACTGGAGCCGTATCCCCGAGAAATATTGAAACTTTCCTGGGACACAGGCAAAATTAGAATAGCATTAGGAGAGAGATAAAAATATATATATAAGAGGACCGCGGCACTCATCCGCAAACGACTGCACTGTGATGTACACGCGTTGCGGTTCGCTGTGACAGCTACACTCGGCCTCCCCATTTGTCTTCACTTATTTGTTTGGCGCACCATGTGCGGCCAGGCATCGTTGACGTAAAATGCAAGCTGGGACGGAGTCGCTGGCTAGAAGGGAGGGAGGTGAAGTGGGGTTTGGGGAGGGCAGGGAAGTAGCTTAGCCGCCGGTCTATAGCTCAGTTAGAAACAAGACCCGCGACCAGGGACGCGAACGGCATCTTGTTAGCACTTGGCTAAACACGCCGCGTTTCGCGATGTCTCGCCGTCCCACCCACAGTTCGCTGTCCCGCCTTGGGCACGACATCCAGCGAGACGGAAAGCTCGGGGTGGCCCCGCGCGGAGGTCGCGACGGGAAAAGGCGGGGCTCCATTCTTCGACGTGCGCGTCTGGGCGTGCGTGTCTGGCTCGTAGTCGTCGGCGATTCTCGGAAGTGTTGGAAGAGGTGATGCCTCTTTACCGTTCCCGCTGCTTCCGTTGCCGTGTCTGGGTTTGCGTTTTTGCTGGTGAAAACAGCGCAGTGACGGGGGTCTTTATGAAGCTGCCCGTCTACTTCCAGCCGGGATCGCGGACACGGGTCATTTGTCGCGCCGTACGAAGGGGGGGAGGGGGGGGGGGAGGGGGGGTCGACGTTCGCGCGCTCGCATTCTTGGGGGGCTCCGGAACTCTCTCGGTCGTAGGGCCTCCAGCTGTATGTGACGCAGCGCGCGACCTCGTGTCCCTCCCTGTCTGTGAGCCAAGTCGGTGCTAGAACACCCCTGTGTTTTGGTCTACTTCCGGTTGTTCGTGTCTAAGCATTTCGTGGGGTTGCTTTCGGGGCAGCTGCAATGGGGCACCGTGGACAAGTTGGGACCGTTTACATTTTTGCTTTTCCTGAAGACATTTTTTTTTTTTTTTTTTTGTACCGGACGGCTGCAGCACGGACGCGTTACTTTTTGTGACTCAACTGCATGACGTGCTTGCTTCGGAACGAAATTTGTCTGAGTTTTATTTCCACGCGTGAGCCACGTTGGTGTGTGCATTTTTTAAAAGCTTCTTGCGTTTGTGTTGCTTGATTGATTGCCGAATTCAGCGGATGTCTTGCATTATTTCGCTACTGTTTTTGTGTCACCACGTGATGCGTCCCCACCACGCCCCTTGCGTTCGGGGCTCGTATTCACAGAGCCCTTCGTACGTAATCAATGCGTAGCGCTGTTACGTGGGTTCATGAGAACGACCACCAGCCAGCAGTGCTATCGAATGAGGTTATAGCCAAACCGTCAGCAAGCACATCTTTCAAAAGAAAAACTTTGCGAACCGGGCCGTAAGTATTTATTGGATTCGAAATAGCGTCCACAAAGCAGTGTACCTTGCAATCCTACATAATTAAACGCCTTTTCAAGGAGACAATTCTATTTGTGTCGAGGGCCGTAAGGCAGTGCTCAACGAGATGCGCTGCCGCCTGTCTTCACGCTGCTCTGGTGCTACAGACGACTGCAGCGCCGTTAGATGTTGTGGATGTGTGGAACACTGTTTATCAACACCCAAGGACTTCTGAAATCTCGCGCGTCTTCCTGCGTACTACCCGATCTCGGAGGCTATCTGCTTTACGGTCTTCCAATGGCGTCTGCGCCTACAAATGATCTATACCGTCCCGTTCTGCGTGTTCAACCCCTGGCGCGCGTCCTCTTTCGCAGGTCCTTCGAGCAAACGCCTCAAGAAGTCCGACCTGATGGCCACGCTGGACGCTTCCGGTCAGCAGCCAGATGCCGACTGGAACCTCTAGCTTCACCCGAAGGCCTCCTTCCGCTGTACACAACTGTACAAACTGATGCGAACAGGTGGGTGAAACTTCGCGTTGTCCATTCGCGATGACCTGCCTGGGTCAGCATTGCGGCTGACAGCATTTGAGCGCCTTAGCGTAGCGTTCTTGGGGGCCTGGGTGCGTTTGAACGCACCATTCTGAAGCCGCGCGTGCACAGGTCACATGTATACACCTTGGGCGGTAATGATACCAATGTAGCGATAGATTCGTGTTGAACTGCAGTAGGAAGGTTGAACCTGGCGTGTACGCTCATTACCATTGCGCTCGTACCGAGAGGCGGCGACGTCTTGTGGTGCTGTATTGATGTAGAACGCGTTAAAGGGGCTCTGAAACGCTTTAACGAATCATAGAATGACACCACTCTTAAATTACACCGCCTCACGAATCTCCTGCCCGAAAATGTTTTCGAATCCCTCAAGCGCAAGCGAAATTAGACGTAGTTATCGGATCGATCAGTGGCTTTCTGTCTTTCTATTCCGCTAGCGCGCTGAAAGCTACAAATGGGAGATGGCAGCGGGGCGCAAAGTAGCAATGCCCCGCTGGCCCCGGCAAACGGTGTAATGCGAAACGGCTCGTGGCGGCACCCCGTGGCGGCCGCGGTACTTACTCTGCACTTTCCACACCGGAGGTCACGTGCATCTGTCTTGTTTAGACCGGCAGTGCAAATATGAAATAGTTTTTCTGTCTTTTTGACATCGCTGACATATATATTTCCTTTATTTAACGTGAATGAGTAATAATTATATCGCCGACAATGTTCTCGTAATCACGAAATCAGCCAATAGCTGTGGTGGATCGAGCTGCTTGCGATGATGCTGCATGACGACATTGCGGAAGCGGTGGTTCATCGCTTTGGACACGAGATTTTAATTTCCGTGCTGGATGGAGTGCAATGATATTTGGCTCACATGCTGACAAGACCCTTGACAGATCGCAACGTTTTCTTACTGTGTTCAAAAAGTGCTTCAGTGCCCCTTTAAATTTAATGCTTTTGTTTTATCATGCCAAACGTGAAATCGTAGCCTAGGTAAATGACATCGCGGCCTGTAAGTGTACCGAGCTGTCGCCTCGTTCGTGCCGCAGTGAGTCCTGTGCTGCGTTTTTCGTCGTGCCGAACGTAGGACATCGAAGCTGGTCGTTCCTGCCTTTTCGATCACATTGCAGTTTCCGACTGCAGCGCGTTAGCAACGACGCTGACAGTCGGTTTGACATGTAATGTAGTCAGGGGAATCAGGTGGGCTGTATTGTATCCAACACAAAGGGGAACGAAGACCGTTCAGTCATTAAAAAGTTTGGAGGACGCCCTAAGCTTCGACTTTTAAGAGTGAAACGCGATAGCATTCAAAAGTTCCTGATACTGTCATGCTTTCAAGGCAACTGCAGCTTTCTTTTTTTTTTCTCCACCTTCGCCTCGGCGCGCCGCTGCCGCGGAGGCGCGAAGGCGAGCGCCATCTGGATGGTGTTATTGCAAGGAACAGAGCGGTGCGCCGCCGCTCTATGAATGGTAGAAGCCCTGGAAAAGGGTTTGTGTTTGAGTTTCCGCGTAACGGAATTACGTTTTCTCGTATATTCAAATTACAATCCGACACTGTCATGTCTGTAGTTTGTGGTTAAGTCGTAATATACGATTTTTCTGATGCATTTTACTTTGAAAAATTCTATGAGTTCACTAACGTCTCTGTGCCACGCGAGGGCCTGCGTGGTTCGCAATGATTTTTCGCTCACAAGACGGTCGGCGACACGGATTTTTTGCGACACGGGGCCCCGTAGCAAAAGAAACCGCAGTCTGTGTCTAGTACTTTGCTTTCATCGAAACCACCATTAACTTTCTGATGCTTCGTACAGTTTGACGAGCCTCCTGACGGCAGCCAGCTAAACGAAACCCGACGTCATCCGACGCCGCCCTCCCTCCCTCAACTTCAGAACTTGAGTCGGCAATGACGCGCGGATAGTGTGGCAGTTTGCGGTATGGCTTCTACGTACGAATCTTTGCAGGCACGTCTAACTGTTCCTGTCCCTCTGTGAATTAATGGGCCCCTTATCAGGCGCCATCGGGAATTTCGGTTGTAACTCGCGGACGTGTCTTTATTGCAAGTTGCTTTCGTGTTGGTTCATTATAAGAGGAGGTAGGAGAAATTAAAATGTCCAGTTGCTATGATGCCAGTAGGCGAGCTTCACTGCCAACATAGACATTCTCCCACTTTGCCTCGAGCAGCGTCCGCAAGCGGCATTCCTTCCCTGCCTTCCCTTGATGTATCCGAACTTGGTAAGGGGTTCTTTAAAGTGTAGGGCGCCGAAAACACCTGCAATTGAAGAACGCAGCCTTTCACCAAACTAGATTTGTGAAACCATTTTGGTGATTGATTGATTGATTTTTAGTATACCGCTTGATGAAACTAGATTGGTGAAACTAGATTTCTGCCGGCCATGCTGCAGCATAGGTGACAGTCACCTCAGCCGTAGCATGGCCGCGCTGGAACGCTAGAACAGTGCTTGCGTTTTAGCGCTGCCGTGGCCGTAGCCAGAGCGGTAGTGTTCTGGTAGGGTGGCTATATCCGCTACCGGCGCGAGTGACTCGCGCGCACCTGAGCTCTCCTGCTGAGGAGCGGCGTGCGTACCACAGCGCGGTGCATACAAGCGTCTGAGCAGGACGGACAGTAAACGTCAAGCTGAATCCCCGCATTCGTAAACGCGCCTGTAGCCCCTGCTTTACTTGGTCAGAAACTTTGGGGACGCTTAAGCTTGGCCTTTAAGAGTGGAACGCAAAAGCTTCTAACGTTTCCCGTCAACTGCAGCTTACGTAATCGGAAATGCTTGTGGCGAACGCTATGCACGACTGCGAGCTTTATGGTAGAAACTCTTGCGTGGGCCGATATCGTGGCACCGCCGTGGCGAGAAAGTTGCATCATTTTCAGGTTTCTGTTATCGTTTCGCACTTTTTGATGTATCACTCTGAGAAGATTTAACGTGAAAGGCATGCGCGTTCGGTGTTTTGTTCCATGACATTTGTTTTTGGTCTGTCATTCTCAAAATTCCGTCGTATAGCTTTGTCAAGAACGTAAGACAAGGTATGAGCAACTTTAGTGATAGACTGGTTTGGCAATATAACCATCATATACCGCATGCCATATAGCAAGGCGTGGCTTCTCTAGCGGGCAATGCCGCCGACGCCGGATATTCTGCGGCACGGGGTCCTTAACGCTGTCGCGTTAAAATAGCGCCTGGCGTCAACGCGCTGAACGAAACGCCATAAGTGTCTTAGGCACGTTAACGCCAGGCGTGCATGAGCTTCAAGTTAGGCGCGTTTCTGAATGCGAGTGTAATTGTTTCATCTCGTGCTCCTTCGATGTGCGACGCCTGTAAGGCCGGCGTTCATCAAGCCTGTCGTCATTGTGAAATGCCCGGTAGCGGCCAGGGCCCCGACACCTCCTAGACCAGTCTTTGTTGCTGCTTTGTTGCCAGGGCGCTTTTTTGCTGCAGCAGTTATCAAGCGTGCGGTTGTCGCGCCGTGTTGAATCCGCCAAAGGGAGAGAGATGGATAGCATTTTGGTTTATTGCAGGCGCTATAATGCTTCGCTTTCCACTGTGTTCTATCATGGCGCTCACTGCAGCCCCCTTCGAAAGTTTGGTCGCAGTGGATGCGTGCGCGTTACTTTTAGGGGTGAAGTACCTTAGGGCGAGCCTTGTCCCTCGTCGTCCGTTGTCCGTAGCTCTGGTTTTCATGGCGTCGTAGGGCTATATAAGCGATGTATATACTGTACACATGTAAGTAATATATATATATATATATATAATATATATATATATATATATATATATACGGGGGATCACGGTTACCCGAATGATCCCCCGTTGCTTCGCCACTCATCATCATTCAGTTGCGTGGATATGCGGTGTTTTTAACAGCGAAACTGTTCTAGCTAACCTTAAAAAGTGGCGCCTGCTGCTCGCAAAACCTCGCCGAGCTATGACGTCACTGCGTTGCCTAGCAACCACCTCGCTCCACGAGGTGGTTGCTAGGCAACGCCTTGCTCGCCTCCTCTCCGTGCCGTGCACATGTTGCCTTGTCATGGACGTTAAGGATAGCGAAGGAGAACATGCTTGGGAGAGGAAAGAGAAAATGAGAGCGAGATAGAGAAAGAAAGAAATTGTAGCAGCACCAACGAGGCGACGCGCAGAGCTGCTGCCGACGCCGCCCGCGTTCCCCGTTTCCCGCGTTCGCGCCGGGGAAATGCGAGTGGCGTCGGCAGCAGCTCGACAGGTTTCGGCTAGCCACGCCCCGGCAAGTATGGAGGCACAGCTTGACCGTGACGTCACCGGGGAGATAAAGCTCGGAGCCGCCGCGACGGCGGCAGAACTCTCGCTGACTCTGTGGCGAATACATGTAGCCTGGACATTGGACTACCAAAGAAGAGAGGGCATCCGAACAAGCAGCTCATCTTGGAAGCGCGCCGCGCGGCCAAGCAAAAATTGCGTGTCGACGGCGAGCCGATTCGGAAATACCGTGGCTAGCAGCGCTTAGCATTTCGTAGCCAAACTTTGCCAGACCTAGTAAAAACCTGGAAGAAGCTAGGTCGATCACCAGCTCCGCTGTTTACCCCAGCCTTGCACCACTAGTGCAAGCTGCCCACTTGTTTACAGCGAAGCTGTCTAAGGCTAGGGTTTGTGCATTTTTCGGGTCCGTCAAAGATCTGCGTGTGTAAAGACTCAGCTCTCGAATTGATGTAAAATCGCTTCATTCTGTGCAAAAGCTTATACATCTCATCACTAACATATGCATTTCCAGTAGATTAGTTATCAAACAGGCACCATTCTCAGATCAGTAGACTCTCAAGCACTAGATAATAAGGTTTCACAAAGATTTGCCCTGTGCGACCCGCGTCGGCCATGTGTACGCTCGCACCGCCGTCTCTTCGTTGTCGTGTCCCAAGCGCTTGCGTCCATAGTTTCTTCCGCTCTCCGGCGTGGCGGTCCCGTCGTGCGTCTCTAGTTTCCTCGGGCTTCCGAGGTGGCGGTAGTGAATGTATGCGGCGATCAAGACCGCCGATCAATAAAAGTGCGTGTGCGTGTGTCTTTACTTGGGATGACCGCCATCGCAGCCCAAGGGAAATAAAATTTGCTCATACCTTTAATCCAAATTCGGTGTCTTCTCTATGTCGTTGTGCTAAACTGCTTCGCTGGTAACCACCTTCACAGCAGTGGAATGACGCGTGATTTTTTTTTGTTCTCTAGTAATTTTTCTCCTATATTGTGGTTATAATAAACCGTAGTAACATGCCAAATCCATCTATCGGATATCCTCCCTACCTAAATCATTACAATTTCTCTCACCGGCGTGCACTATTTTCACATACTGATTGATACATATTATTTCCTTGTGAGCATTCTTGGAATACACAAATTATGTGCACGGTGGGGTAAACTATGTGGTGTGAATAAAACAAGCTGGTAGTGTGTGTTTCCGGAGGTTATTGCCTTAGGCTAGTGACTGACATACTGCAGCTCAAACATTCGAACAGTTTTATCCCACAGGATCCCAATTATATATTTTTGTTCACTACTGAACCTTTAAAATGGGCACCAGCGCGCTCCCGGCGAGGTGCTCGGCCAATACGGACCTCACCGCTTGGTGGTTGTTCATCGGAAGTCGACACCTGGTAACGCTCGGAAAGGACACCTACCACATGGGAAATTCCTAAATGGCCGCGTTTCGAAATGAGAGCGCCTATAGTATACCGAGCACCGGGCCCATTCGATATACCCGTTGGTTCCGGCGGTACCGGGATTCGAACCAAAGTAACTCCCGCATACGAGGCGGATGCTCACCAATTTCGCCACG